>NC_034174.2:51351396-51527593 GCF_002021735.2 Oncorhynchus kisutch
CACCGGTATGCTTACATGTTTTGAAATGTTTGAACTTCTGGTGTCCACATTGTACCTGTAAGAAATAAGAACAATAAATCATCACCTGATAATGGGTTGAATCCACCAAAAATACAAATGACAAATTAACACTTACAAAATACAATTAACACCTACATATGTACATTCCATATTTTAGCTGCTATGGGAACGAATACATTCCAGCAGCATATTAAAACTGGGTTGATGTTGTCAATTACATTGGCAAGTAAATATTTGCCAGGACAAATATTTAATTATAAATCCGATTATTTGACATGGGGGAGATGTGGGAAGCGAAAATGATTTTTCTGCCAGCTAGTTAGCTAGCACGCTGCTAGCGAAGAAGCCTACAGCCAACTGGCAGGCACAAAACAAGGTAATGTAAAATAACCTAAACTTTCATTACATGAAGCTATTTTTTAAATATGCAGTTGGTTTTCATTGAAAGTAGTGAACAGTGGTGATGATTTTTTTAAATTATGTAATTGTCAACGAGAGTTACTGCTAGTCTTATAAGGAGTTGTGGTCAGTCTCAGCGACGCTGACACCAACTCCTTGTAACTCTTTGTGAGACTGTCGTAATATGGACACCGTACATGTAGGTTTTTAAAAACTATTTTTACTAGAAAACAAGGTGCTATCAATTGGTGGTTTGACACTAAAAAAAACGAGAGTGGCAGGTAGCCTAGTGGTTAGAGCGTTGGGCCAGGAACCGAAAGGTTGCTGGATCGAATCCCTGCGCTGACAAGGTAAAAATCTGCCCTTGAACAAGTCAGTTCACTGTAGGCCATCACTGTAAATAAGAATTGGTTCTTAACTGCCTAGTTAATTTAAAAAATACTTGTTTCAGTAAATCTGGGAGAAACCCCAAACTAATTTTATATCAATGATAATATACTAGTTACACTATATATACAAAAGTATGTCACTTAAAATGACTAGATTTGGCACACAACCATGCAATCTCAAGTCAGTTGTCAAATTTCTGCCCTACTACTACGGCTGCCCCAGTCAACTGTAAGTGCTGTTATTTGAAGTGGTAGGCCACACAAGCTCACAGAATGGGACCGCTGAGTGCTAAAGCACATAAAATGTAAAAAAGATGTCCTCGGTTGCAACACTCACTACCTTGTTCCAAATTTCTCTAAAAGAAACGCCAGCACAATAACCATTTGTCGGGAACTTCAAGGGTTTCCATGGCCGAGCAGCTGCACACAAGCCTAAGATCACCATGCGCAATTCCAAGCGTCGGCTGGAGTGGTGTAAAGCTCACCGCCATTGGATTATGGAGCAGTGGAAATGCGTTCTGTGGAGTGATGAATCATGGTTCACTATCTGGCAGTCCGACAGACAAATGTCGGTTTGGCGGATGCCAGGAGAACGCTATGCCTAGTGCCAATTGTCAATTTTGGTGGAGGGAGAATAATGGTCTGGGGATGTTTTTCATGGTTCAAGCTAGGATCCTTAGTTCCAGTGAAGGGAAATCTTAACGCTACAGCATACAATGACATTCTAGACAATTCTGTGCTTCCAACTTCATAAGCAAACAGTTTGGGGAAGGCGGCCCTTTCTGTTTCAGGCAGCATGACATGCCCCTGTGGACAAAGCAAGATCCATATAGAAATGTTTTGTCGAGATCGGTGTTGGAAGAACTTGACTGGCATGCACAGAGCCTTGAACCTCAACCTCATCAAACACCTTTGGGATGATTTGGAATCGCTGACTGCGACCCAAGGGCCTAATTACCCAACATCAGTGGCCTGACCTCACTAATGCTCTTGTGGGCTGCTGAAAGTCCCCGCAGCAATTGTTCCAACATCTAGTGGAAAGCCTTCCCAGAAGAGTGGAGGCTGTTATGGCCAAGCAAACCGGAGGACCAACTCAATATTAATGCCCATGATTTTGGAATGAGATGTTCAAAGAGCAGATGTCCACATACTTATGGTCATGTAGTGTAGTGTTAAAGTAAAATTAAAGTAGTGGTTAAAGTAATAATTCCAGACTGTTAGTTAAACCACAAACAAATTTGAATATTCACGCTAATGTCAGTTTATGTGACAAAACACGCATTGTCCAGTCTAAAACCGCTGTGAAATATACAGTATTTCTATAACCAAAAATATGGTGCTTTCAGCTGTTTGAAGCTGGTGTACAAAAACCGAAACTAAGAATGGGAAGCATAGAAGTAGCGAACATAGAACATATCTACCACTTCTTAGACCTTCTTTCAATGAGAACGACAGCTCTATAATTAACATTTCCATGTGAATTTGAAAGTATTCAGACTGCTTGACTTTTTTTCACATTTTGTTACGTAATAGCCTTATTCTAAAAATGTTAGTTTTTTTATCCCTCGTAAATTGACACACAATAGCCTATAATGACAAAGTAAAAACAGCTTTTTAGAAATGTTTGTACAAACTGAAATACCATATTTGCACAATTATTCAGACTATTTGCTATGAGACTCGAAATTGAGCTCAGGTGCATCCTGTTTCCATTGATCATCCTTGAGACGTATCTACAACAAAGGCACAACCCCTGTCTATATAAGGTCCCACAGTTGACAGTGCATGTCAGTGCAACAATCAAGCCATTCTCCATAGAGCTCAGATACAGGATTGTGTCGAGGCACAGATCTGGGGAAGAGTACCCAAAAATGTATGCAGCATTGAAGGTCCCCAAGAACACAGTGGCCTCCATCATTCTTAAATGGAAGGAGTTTCCCAAAGGCACCTAAATGAGTCAGACCATGAGAAACAATATGCTCTGGTCTGATGAAACCAAGATCTTTGGCCTGAAAGCCAAGCATCACGTCTGGAGGAAACCTGGCACCAAACCTATAGTGAAGCATGGGGGTGGCAGCATAATGCTGTGGGGATGTTTCTCAGTGGCAAGGATTGGGAGACTAGTCAGGATCAAGGGAAAGATGAATTAAGCAAAATACAGAGAGATCCTTGATGAAAACCTGCTCCAGAGGCACTTCAGGACCTCAGACTGGGGTGAAGGTTCACCTTTCAACAGGACAACGACCCCAAGCACACAGCCAAGACAATGCAGGAGTGGCTTTGGGACAAGTCTCTGAATGTCCTTGAGTGGCCCAGCCATAGCCCGGACTTGAACCCATTAGAAAACCTCTGGAGAGACCTGACAATAACTGTGCAGCGACGCTCCCCATCCAACCTGGCAGAGCTGGAGAGGAGAATAATGGGAGAAACTGGTGTGCCAATCTTGTAGCGTCATACTCAAGAAGACTTGAGGCTGTAACCACTGCCAAAGGTGCTTCAACAAAGTACTGAGTAAAGCCTCTGAATACTTATGTAACTATGATTTTATATATATATATTTCTTATATATAAATTTGCAAAAAAAAACAGTTTTTGCTTTGTCATTATGGGTATTGTGTGTAGATTTATGAGGGGAAAAAAACGATTTAATCAATTTAGAATAAGGCTGTAACGTCACAAATGTGGAAAATGTTAAGGGGTCTGAATACTTTCCGAATGCACTGTATTGCAGCTTTAATGTGCTGCATCATAGTTAAACCATAAACATATATTAATGCACTTCATCATTCAGTACAGGCAGCCTCAACCAGGGTTTGGAATAGGGAACAGAACAGAAAACCGTCAAATAAACAGAACCAGAACAGACAACGAATGTGATCTATACTGCTGTCATGACTCTCTCTCTCCTTGGTGAGGAACAAAGGTGCATCTTTATGTAATACATGTATCACTAGCCACTTTAACTATGCCACTTTGTTTACATACTCATCTCATATGTATATACTGCACTCAATACCATCTACTGTATCTTGCCTATGCCGCTCTGTACCATCACTCACTCATATATCTTTATGTACATATTCTTTATCCCCTTACACTTGTGTCTATAAGGTAGTAGTTTTGGAATTGTTAGCTAGATTACTTGTTGGTTATTACTGCATTGTCGGAACTAGAAGCACAAGCATTTCGATACACTCGCATTAACATCTGCTAACCATGTGTATGTGACAAATAAAATTTGATTTGATTTCATTTGAGATCAGCGTGGCAGTCAGTAGCCACGCCCCAGTGAGCTCAGAGTTCGTGCCAGTATGACGGAACGCCCCCTTTAGCCAGAGTGCTTAAAAGACCGGCGTGATAGACAGCATGAGCTGAAAATTACGAAGTGGTTGGAACCTATGAAAACCAGACCAAGACATGCCGGGTTGCTTCTGGTGTGTAAAATGGTCGGAAGCTGATGTAACAATGTGCTGGGTTCGTTGTCTGAGTCAGGCGCAGGACACAGGTTCGAGAAAAACACAACAAGTCTTTCCTCAAAATATGAATACAAAAAAACGGAATATCTTCAACAAGGAAACATCCCGTAAAGAGAAAACCCTCCAACACACACAGTAACCCAAAACAATCACGGACAAAACAGAAAGGTAGACGAGAGGTTAAATAAGGAGCATAATAAGGGAATAGAAATCAGGTGTGCGTAATCAAGACAAAACAAAAGGAAAAAAGGAAACATGGATCGGTGATGACTAGAAAGACGGTGACGTCGACCACCGACCTCAGCCGAAGTCGTAAGAGTACCACACACCCCCCCCCCCCCCCCCCCCTTGACGCGCGGCTGCCGACACCGGCCTCGGGGACGCAGGGCGATCCGGACGGAGACGGTGAAACTCCTGTATTAAAGATGGGTCTAGGATGTCCTCCGCCGGTACCCAGCATCGCTTCTTCTCCGGGCCGTACCCCTCCCACTCCACGAGGTACTGAAGGCCCCTCACCCGACACCTTGAGTCCATGAATGCTCGTACGGTGTACGCCGGGGCCCCCTCGATGTCCAGAGGGGGTGGAGGAACCTCCCGCACCTCAGACTGCTGGAGCGGACCAGCCACCACTGGCCTGAGGAGAGACAGGTGGGAACAGGCTACCTAAGTATGGTTCTCAATCAGAGACAACGATTGACAGCTGCCTCTGATTGGGACCCATTCCAGGCGAAACACATAGAAATACAACACAGAACAAAACACAGAATGAAAACATAGAATTCTCACCCCAACTCACGCCCTGACCAAACCAAAATAGAGACATAAAAAAGGAACTAAGGTCAGGACGTGACAGCAATAATCTGAGACGGCACTCAGAAAATAAATAAAATTATCTGTCATGTTGGAGTCAACAGAAACCAGAAATCACATTATAATATTCCCTTACTTTTGATGATCTTCATCAGAATGCACTCCCAGGAATCCTAGTTCCACAATAAATGCTTGATTTGTTCGATAATGTCCATTATTTATGTCCAAGTAGCTACTTTTGTTAGGGCTTAGGTATACAAATACAAACGCTCATGCAGGTCCATCTGAACGTCGGACGAAAACTTCAAAAAGTTATATTACAGGTCGAAGAAACTTGTCAAACTAAATATAGAATCAATCTTCAGGGTGTTGTTATCATAAAGTGGGTGTTGTTCAATAAAGTTCCAACCGGAGAATTCCTTGGAACGCAGGTCGCTATCATGTGAATTGCACGTGACCAGGACCTGGTTCTCTGCCAGTAACCTGACTCATTCAGCTCTTATTCAACACCACAACACAGTAGAAGCCTCATTCAAGTTTCTAAAGATAGTTGACATCTAGTGGAAGCCCTAGGAAGTGCAACGTCCTCCATATCCCACTGTGAATTCAATAAGGGCTGGGTTGAAAATCGACCAACCTCAGATTTCTCACTTCCTGTTTGGATTTCTTCTCAGATTTTTGCCTGCCATATGAGTTCTGTTATACTCACAGACATCATTCAAACAGTTTTTAGAAACTTCAGAGTTTTTTTCTATCCAATATTAATAATAATATGCATATATTAGCAACTGGGACTGAGGAGCAGGCCGTTTACTCTGGGCACCTCTGGACACCTTTCATCCAAGCTACTCAATACTGCCCCTGCAGCCATAAGAAGTTTGTTAAGGGCTCGTGAGTAAGCATTTGAAATCAATCAAATTTCATTTGTCACATGCACTGAATACAACAGGTATTCACCTTACAGTGAAATGCTTACTTAACCTGTCTAGGACTGGCCAACAGCCAATGAAATTGCATGGCGCCAAATACAAATCAACAGAAATCTCATAAATCACATTTCTCAAACATACAAGTATTTTACACCATTTTAAAGATAACATTCTCATTAATCCAGCCACAGTGTCTGATTTCAAAAATGCTTTACAGCGAAAGCTCCACAAATGATTATGTTAGGTCACCACCAACTCACAGAAAAGCCTCCCCAGATTCTCCTTCACCCAAATCCAGACAGCAGATGTTTTGAAAGAGCTGCAAAACCTGGACCCGTACAAATCAGCTGGGCTAGACAATCTGGACCCTCTCTTTCTAAAACTATCAGCCGCCATTGATGCAACCCCTATTACCAGCCTGTTCAACCTCTCTTTTGTATATCGTCCGAGATCCCTAAAGATTGGAAAGCTGCCACGGTCATCCCCCTCTTCAAAGGAGGGTGACACCCTAGACCCAAACTGTTAAAGACCTATCTATATCCATCCCGCCCTGCCTATCTAAAGTCTTCAAAAGCAAAGTTAATAATCAGATCACTGACCATTTCGAATCCCACCGTACCTTCTCTGCTGTGCAATCCGGCTTCCGAGCCGGTCACGGGTGCACCTCAGCCACGCTCAAGGTATCATAACGGCCATCGATAAAAGACAGTACTTTGCAGCCGTCTTCATCGACCTGGCCAAGGCTTTCGACTCTGTCAATCACCGTATTCTTATCGGCAGACTCAATAGCCTTGGTTTTTCTAATGACTGCCTAGCCTGGTTCACCAACTACTTTGCAGACAGAGTTCAGTGTGTAAAATCGGAGGGCATGTTGTCCGGACCTCTGGCAGTCTCTATGGGGGTACCACAGGGTTCAATTCTCGGGCCAACTCTTTTCTCTGTATATATCAATGATGCGCTCTTGCTGCGGGCGATTCCCTGATCCACCTCTACGCAGATGACACCCTTCCTTGGACACTGTGCTAACTAACCTCCTAACAAGCTTCAATGCCATACAACACTCCTTCCGTGGCCTCCAACTGCTCTTAAACACTAGTAAAACCAAATGCATGCTTTTCAACCGTTCGCTGCCCGCACCTGCCCGACTAGCGTCACCACCCTGGACAGTTCCTACCTAGAATATGTGGACAACTATAAATACCTAGGTGTCTGGCTAGACTGTAAACTCTCCTTCCAGACTCATATTAAACATCTCCAATCAAAAATCTAATCTAGAATCGTCTTTCTATTTCGCAACAAAGCCTCCTTCACTCAAGCCGCCAAACTTACCCTAGTAAAACTGACTATCTTACCGATCCTCGACTTCGGCGATGTCATCTACAAAATAGCTTCCAACACTCTACTCAGCAAACTGGATGCAGTCTATCACAGTACCATCTGTTTTGTTACCAAATCACCTTATACCACCCAGCACTGTGACCTGTATGCTCTAGTCGGCTAGCACCTCTCTACATATTCGTCGCCAGACCCACTGGCTCCAGGTCATCTTTAATTTTATGCTAGGTAAAGCTCCGCCTAATCTCAGTTCACTGGTCACGATAACAACACCCACCCACACGTTCCAGCAGGTATATCTCACTGATCATCCCCAAAGCCAACACCTCATTTGGCCGCCTTTCCTTCCAGTTCTCTGCTGCCAGTGACTGGAACGAATTGCAAAAATCGCTGAAGTTGGAGACTTTTATTTCCATCACCAACTTTAAACATCAACTATCTGGGCAGCTAACCGATCGCTGCAGCTGTACATAGTCCATCTGTAAATAGCCCATCCAATCTATCTACCTCATCCCCATACTGTTTTTATTTTTTTACTTTTCTGCTCTTTTGCACACCAGTATCTCTACTTGCACATCATCATCTGCTCATTTATCAGTCCAGTGTTAATCTGCTAAATTGTAACTATTTGCTCCTATGGCCTATTTATTGCCTACCTCCTCATGCTTTTTGCACACACTGTATATAGACTTTCTTTTTGGAGTAAAGGTGGTCTAGAATTGTTTTCCCTCTGGTTGCACATTTAACATTCTGATAGAAATGAGGTAAAACTGATTTAAGTTTCCCTGCATTGAAGTCCCAGGCCACTTGGAGCGCCGTCTCTGGATGAGCATTTTCCTGTTTGCTTATGGCGGTATACAGCTCATTGAGTGCGGTTTTACTGCCAGCATCGGTCTGTGGTGGTATGTAGACAGCTACAAAAAATACAGATGAAAACTCTCTAGGTAGATATTGTGGTCTACAGCGTATCATGAGATACTCTACCTCAGGCGAGCAAAGCCTCGAGACTAGATATCGTGCACCAGCTGTTGTTTACATATATGCATAGGCCCTCGCACCGTGTCTTACCAGAGGCTGGTGTTCTATCCTGCTGATAGAGTGTATAACCCGCCAGCTGTGTGTTCTTAATGTCGTCATTCAGCCACGACTCGGTGAAACACAAGATATTACAGGTTTGAATGTCCCGTTGGTAGGATATACGTGCTTTCAGTTCATCCCATTTATTTTTCCAGTGATTGAACATTAGCTAGCAGGACGGAAGGCAAAGGCAGATTAGCCACTCGTCGTCTGATCCTCACAAGGCACCCTGATCTTTTTCCTGTGAAATCTCTGTTTCCTTCTCCAGCGAATGATGGGGATCCGGGCCGGGTCAGGTGTCTGTAGTATATCCCTCCCGTCCTATTCATTGAAGAAAAACTCTGTCTAATCTGAGTTGAGTAATCGCAGTTCTGATGTCCAGAAGCTATTTTCAGTCATAAGAGATGGTAGCAGCAACATGATGTACAAAACAAGTTATGAACAACGTGAAAAAACAAACAAAGTAGCATGGTTGGTTAAGAGCCGATAAGACGGCAGCCATACCCTCCGGCGCCATTATGGACAATCACTGTTTGCATTCGGAGCATGTGATTAATACAATTTGATTTGATACAAAACTCACACAGAACGGATAAACATCATGTTTAATAAATAAGCAGCGTGTATATGGATATGAAGGAGGAGACAAGAATGACAAAGACAAATATATGGAGATGGAGTGAATGGTAATGAATTCCAAAAGAGGATCGACTGTATGGACTGAAGTCCCCCATGCCCCCCCACCCCCCTCCTCCACCCACGGGGAAAATTTGACACATTTTTCCTCAAGGCTACCTCGTCATCCCCATGGAGTTCTCTTAAGTGCCAACATGCCGAGTTCCTTTGAAAGGGCTTTTGTTCATGTTCGACAAAAGGAAATCCACTTGCTGTTAAGCTGAACATAATGTAGAATATTGTGTTTTCTTCTTTACCGCCTGACCTCTCTCTCACTCCCTTTCTATCTGGACCCACTCATTCCTGTCCAAGTGCTTTTGAAGTTAAACCTTGGAAGATGGTGCTCTACCTTGTGCTAAATAGAAACAGTGACCTTGCCAACACCTGGGTCCTATGGATCGATTTGCCCTTTTGAAGGAGCTCTTCAATAAGACAGAGGAGCCAAATGTTTTCTTGACTGTAATTAACAAGATGAGGTCCTCCGGGACTCCACGGTATAGTCTAAATTAAATACAAAAGCCATTTAATGGACAGCTAAATCGGGTACTTTGATAGTTGATTTTATTGATGGTGTACATAGTGTTGATAAGTAGGCAATTCCCTGCACGCTTCAAGACATACACCTCTATTAAATTGGATTCCCAGGAGAAATGACTGCCATGTTCAGTGAGTGACAAGGCCCTTGGATGAGATGCAGGTCAGAGGGCCAATTGCTGTCCTAATAGGATATTGCAAAGCCCTATGGACCCACCAGGTCCAGGGACGATATACAGTTGAAGTTGGAAGTTTACATACACCTTAGCCAAATATATTTAAACTCAGTTTTTCACAATTCCTGACATTTAATCCTAGTAAACATTCCCTGTCTTAGGTCAGATAGGATCACCACTTTATTTTAAGAATGTGGAAATTCAGAATAATAGTAGAGAAGAATGGGAAGAACTCCAATACCTTGACTTTGTTGTCCTTAAGCCATTTTGCCACAACTTTGGAATTATTCTTGGGGTCATTGTCCATTTGGAAGACCCATTGCGACCAAGCCTGAACTTCCTGACTGATGTCTTGATGTTGCTTCAATATATCCACATAATTTTCCTTAATCATGATGCAATCTATTTTGTGAAGAGTACCAGTCGCTCCTGCAGCAAAGCACCCCCACCACATGATGCTGCCACCCCCATGCTTCACGGTTGGGATGGTGTTCTTTGGCTTGCAAAGCCTCCCCCTTTTTCCTCCAAACATAACAATGGTCATTATGGCCAAACAGTTCTATTTTTGTTTCATCAGACCAGAGGACATTACTCCAAAAAGTAAGATCTTTGTCCCCGTGTGCAATTGCAAACCATAGTCTGTCTTATTATGGCGTTTTTTGACCAGTGGCTTCTTCCTTGCTGAGCGGCCTTTCAGGCTATGTTGATACAGGACTAGTTTTACTCTGGATATAGATACTTTTGTACTGGTTTCCTCCAGCATCTCACAAGGTCCTTTGCTGTTGTTCTGGGATTGATTTGCACTTTTCGAACCAAAGTACGTTCATCTCTAGGAGACAGAACGCGTCCCCTTCCTGAGCGGTATGACGGCTGCGTGGTCCCATGGTGTTTATACTTGCATACTATTGTTTGTACAGATGAACGTGGTACCTTCAGACGTTTGGAACTATAGTTTGTTAACAATACATTTGTGGAGTGGTTGAAAAACTAGTTTTAATGACTACATCCTAAGTGTATGTAAACTTCTGACTTCAACTGTAGGTAGTGTAAAATGGTGAGAAAGATTGAGTTGTCAAAATGACACTGTCAAACACAAAGTCACGTATAAAGAGAAAGATGTGTTAATGTTACAATGAATGCCTTCACTCTTTAACTCCTTGATTCCCACCGTATCCCCGGTGCACTTTGGACTTCTAACCCTTTTACATTGTGTGTTTGAGCTACAGACTTCTGTACCATTGGATTAGTCTATTTCCTATGCATCTGCATAGATACTAACCGCTAGTCTGTCTGATAAATGAGGACTGAGCTTGATCCCGAAGGGTTCCAGGGCAGGGTCTTCTCACAAAAAAACTTCTGTAGACTCTGACATACACGTACATTACATGTAATCTGTTTTGTTCTATGACACTCACAAGCCACACAAGAGTAGTTAGGAGGTAAGGAGCTTCTACATAGATCATAGGAAATTCCAGGACATAGTGTCTATATTACTGAAATAAAGTCACATAGTTGCTGTCACGAATTCCAAACAAAGTTATCACTCACTTGTTGGATATTCATTTCATTTCACACTGAGCAAACCATTTCTGTACTAAATGCATTTTTATAAGGTCAAGGCTTGGCAGACCTCGGCAGATCTGAATGCAACTGTTTTGCATTTTACTTGTAGCCTTGCTTGACCTGAAAAGAAAATGGTAAAACATTTCATTGTGATGCTAAATATAATGGCTGGACATGCAAAAGTAGTGAAGAAATGCAGAGGTAGTGAAAAAAACGCAGATTTGCTGGGGTCCTCGGGCCTGATGAGGTTTTAACAAAAGGCCTCATAAAGGATGATGTTGCTGTCCCTCTAGGAAAACCCTTTTGGTTCTAGGTAGTTTCTTTTTTCTAAGGGCTTGGCTTGGTCCTGTGAAAATGTATGATATCATTCAAAAGTATTTAGCAAAAGAACTGAAAGCTAGGGGCTAATGTGTATCATGAGGGAAAGTAGAGGGGCTTTCCTGAAGACCAAGAAAGCTATAGCAACCACATTATCAAAATCTACCAAAGTGGCAGAGAGCAGAGCTCCCCACCATCAAACAATAAGCTTTCTACAGTATCTCTAAACTCCAGAGCCTTTCTCACTTTTATTATTATCTCCCTCCCTATTCTCCCTCTTTAATGAATCATCCATCTCTCTTGATACATCACTTTTAATCGGAATTCCCCCTTATTCGCTTACTATAAATCCCATCTCTGGCAATGTAAAATGTAATGCAGAGCCTGGCTTCAGTGGTATCAAATAAAATTACCGCACAGTAGGATAAGCCTGGAAATGATGGCAAAATTAGATTTAGCGCCATGAGGAGCGATAGACTCGCCCAAAAATTGGAAAGCCCTCATTTACATGGCAGACCACAGACAAACGTGCGGCAGTTCTTTGTAATTGAGACAAAGGACCGGCATTAAACACATTGTGATGTCCTGAGAGATGGGGCATGAATTACCACGAATTACCACATTGTTACAAAGAAAATCCTAACGAGAGGGAAACATTATTGTTTTCTGTTATGCGCATTTGCTAGCTGGGAGGCAAATGGTCCTATTCAGAGGGCGAATATACAAAACCTTAATTGCAGGCACGGATCAACGCATAGGCATACCTGGGCTGACAGGAAACCCAGAAAAAGTGATAGCGGCTAGGGGCCCATGGAATGGGTTATTATCCGTGCCCGCTTAATTACATTTATCAACAACAACAACAACAACAAAAGGCCTTTATAGGCTGCTGTAGCCACAAACCAGTAGCACAACACCAACTCTGGCTCTTCAGTTCTTCTATTCTTTTAGTTCTACCCCACTGATACAGGGCTGTGGTGGGATAGGCTGCCTTTGATACTAAGTGAACCACTATCTTCAATAATTGAGACAGAGCTAGAGGCTCCTTCTACTTCCATCTTGGTATGAGTCAAGAGACTTGGCTTTATTTGCCTTTTGGCTGCAGGAGGAACAGCACTAGACAATTCCAGCATCACCGTCAATCCCCCCCTAGACTACAGTCAAGCATGTTCTGGAAGAGTTTAGCAACTACATGTTATATAGAAGCAAACTACTGTATAGGATCAACAACTATAGATTTAAAAACTATAGGGTCATACTATAGCAGGGGTCTCCAACCTTTTCTAGTAGGAGAGCTGCTTAAAGAAAAAAAAAAATAAGTTGCGAGCTACTCGTTTCTTTCTAGCTTTCAAATATGTACATTCTCTTTTTCTCTTTCCTCCAACAACCCTTCCTTGGTGTACAAGAGATGTGTTTTCTGTCAATATACCTGGTAGAATAATGGTTCATTAATAACAACTCTAAGGGGGTTTTGTATTTTCCCGAATTCTGGTTTTGGTTTTTCACTTCCAGAAGAGAAACAACGAAATGAATACATTTAGATGTTTAAGTGTAATTCCACTTCAATTGCACATCTAGGAGAGGAATGTGTTTGGCTAGCAATGTTTCTGTACTGCTGCTGCACATGTCATGATTGAGTAAAAAAAACTATCCCAGATTGATACAAATAATCATGATACAGTTCTGTCAAGTAAGCCTACATTGCAGTTAACTGTTGAACTCTGATACGCTCTGATAGCATTTTCTAAGTGACACCTATATTGTACACTACCTTCATGAAATACATTTTGATGTCAAAACTATAAGTCCTACAAACGCATTGTTAGCACATTTAGAAAGGTAAGAACTGTGGGGTCTTGATACAGGAAACAAAGTGACTATTACAAAGCCAGAGCAACAACAAGCAAAGAAAAGCTAAATGTTCCAATTGTCCCCATGTTGGGTAATAAGATATTTGAAAGACTACTGTAGGTTTGAAATAAAAGATGTCAACGATTACTGTTCCAAAAGGATTTTTAAAAATAGGAATGATATACATATGAGAAGAAAACTAAAGTCGCTTCCTTTAAGTACAATTCCTGTATGATACCCAGTTCGTCCACTAGACAGCAGAAGAAGATCACATGAAGTCCATGACACCTTGAAACCAGATGCGTCTGGTTTGGGTAGTGACTCACTGTGACAAAATGCCTGAATGTATTTTCAAGCCTGACATTTTAAAATTACCCGAGTTGTCAAGTTTGTTTTTTGAAATAACACACAAACAGGTGAGGAAACAAATGTATTTTCCCATAAATTTTTCCCATTGTAAACGATGAGTTAGATAAACAGCGCATATGGAAGATGCATTCAAGGTAATATGGATGGAGAAAGAAATGTACTACATTACGATGACCACCAGGTGTACCCTTTATATGCATATTAGATTTTTGGATAGTTTGTGGGTTGTTATTCTATGTTTAGTTGCCTGTTTGCACTAGTCATATAGTTTGGAGGCAGGTGGAGATAGCACGGGAGGAACGGCGACGATATGAGGGTACACGGCTAGCACGGGAGGCTGAGAGGCAGCCCCAATAATTTTTGGGGTGGGGGAACACAAGGAGCTTGCATGAGTCAGGTCAGAGACCTGAGCCAACTGCTTGTGCTTACTGTGGGGAGTGTGTTACTGGTCAGGCACCGTGTTATGCGGTGGAGCGCATGGTGTCTCCAGTGCGCTATTCTAGTCCGGTGCGCTCTATTCCAGCTACTCGCATTGGCTGGGCTAGAATGGGCATCAAGCCAGGAAGGAGGGTGCCGGCTCAGCGCTCCTGGTCTCCAGTGTACCTCCTTGGACCAGGTTATCCTGCGCCGGCTTTGCGTACTGTGTCTCCGGTGAGTCTACACAGCCCAGTACGTCCTGTGCCAGCGCCCTGCATTTGCAGGGCAAAAATAAACATTCAGCCAGGACGGGTTGTGTCAGCTCTACACTCCAGACCTCCAGTACGCCTTCACAGTCGAGTATGTCCTGTTCCTCCTCGACGCACTCGCCCTGAGGTACGTGTCCCCAGCCCGGTACCACCAGTGCCAGCACCACACACCAGGCATATAGTGCGCCTCGGCAGTCCAGTACGCCCTTTTCCTGCTCCTCGCACTCGCCCTGAGGTGCGTGTCCCCAGCCCGGTACCACCAGTGCCAGCACCACACACCAGGCCTACAGTGCGCCTCGGCAGTCCAGAGCGTCCGGCGACAGTACCCAGTCCAGAGCGTCCGGCGACAGTACCCAGGCCAGAGCGTCCGGCGACAGTACCCAGTCCAGAGCGTCCGGCGACAGTACCCAGTCCAGAGCGTCCGGCGACAGTACCCAGTCCAGAGCTTCCGGCGACAGTACCCAGTCCAGAGCTTCCGGCGACAGTTCACAGACCGGAACCTCCAACGACGGGCAACAGTCCGGAATCTCCAGCGATGGTCCCCAGTCTGGGGTCTCCAGCGACGGTCCCCAGTCCAGGGTCTCCAGCGATGGTCCCCAGTCCGGGGACTCCAGCAACGGTCCCCAGTCCGCGGACTCCAGCGACGGTCCCAGTCCGGGGTCTCCAGCGATGGTCCCCAATCCGGGGACTCCAGCGACGGTCCCCAGCCCGGGGACTCCAGCGACAGTCCCCAGTCCGGGGTCTCCAGCGACGGTCCCCAGTCCAGAACATCCGGCGATAATCCATGCAGCAAGGGTCCCCAGTCCGGGGCCTACGGCGAGAATCCGCAGTCCAGAGCCTCCGACGATGATCCATGGGTCAGTGATACAAAAGCAGAGTAAAGAAGGGGGGCGGTGTCCAGAACCAAAGCCGCCACCAAGGTTAGATGCCCACCCAGACCCTCCCATATAGGTTTAGGTTTGCGGCCGGGAGTCTGCACCTTTGGGGGTGGGGGTGGTACTGTCACGCCCTGACCTTAGTTATCTTTGTTTTCTTTATTATTTGGTTAGGTCAGGGTGTGACAAGGGTGGTTTGTGTAGTTTTGGTATTGTCTAGTGGTTTTTGTATGTTTATGGGTTTTTTCTAGTCTAGGTGTTTTTGTCTATGGTTGCCTAGATTGGTTCTCAATCAGAGACAGCTGTTTATCGTTGTCTCTGAATGGGGACCATATTTAGGTAGCTATATTCCTTGGATAGTTTGTGGGTTGTTATTCTATGTTTAGTTGCCTGTTTGCACTGGTCATATAGCTTCATGGTTCGTTTTGTTGTTTTGTATAGTTTTGTTCAGTGTTCGTTATTTTCATTAAAAGAGTTACAGTGGGGCAAAGAAGTATTTAGTCAGCCACCAATTGTGCAAGTTCTCCCACTTAAAAAGATGAGAGAGGCCTGTAATTTTCATCATAGGTACACTTCAACTATGACAGACAAAATTAGATAAAAAAATCCAGAAAATCTCACAGACCTGTAACTTCTTCTTTAAGAGGCTCCTTTGTCCTCCACTCGTTACCAGTATTAATGGCACCTGTTTGAACTTGTTATCAGTATAAAAGACACCTGTCCACAACCTCAAACAGTCACACTCCAAACTACACTATGGCCAAGACCAAAGAGCTGTCAAAGGACACCAGAAACAAAATTGGAGACCTGCACCAGGCTGGGAAGACTGAATCTGCAATAGGTAAGCAGCTTGGTTTGAAGAAATCAACTGTGGGAGCAATTATTAGGAAATGGAACACATACAAGACCACTGATAATCTCCCTCGATCTGGGGCTCCACGCAAGATCTCACCCCGTGGGGTCAAAATGATCACAAGAACGGTGAGCAAAAATCCCAGAACTACACGGGGAGACCTAGTGAATGACCTGCAGAGAGCCGGGACCAAAGTAACAAAGCCTACCATCAGTAACACACTATGCCGCCAGGGACTCAAATCCTGCAGTGCCAGACGTGTCCCTCTGCTTAAGCCAGTACATGTCCAGGCCCGTCTGAAGTTTGCTAGAGAGCATTTGGATGATCCAGAAGAAGATTGGGAGAATGTCATATGGTCAGATGAAACCAAAATATAACTTTTTGGTAAAAACTCAACTCGCCGTGTTTGGAGGACAAAGAATACTGAGTTGCATCCAAAGAACACCATACCTACTGTGAAGCATGCGGATTGAAACATCATGCTTTGGGGCTGTTTTTCTGCAAAGGGTCCAGGAGGACTGATCCGTGTAAAGGAAAGAATGAATGGGGCCATGTATCATGACATTTTGAGTGAAAACCTCCTTCCATCAGCAAGGGCATTGAAGATGAAACGTGGCTGGGTCTTTCAGCATGACAATGATCCCAAACACACCGCCCGGGGCAACGAAGGACTTGCTTCGTAAGAAGCATTTCAAGGTCCTGGAGTGGCCTAGCCAGTCTCCATATCTCAACCCCATAGAAAATCTTTGGAGGGAGTTGAAAGTCCGTGTTGCCCAGCAACAGCCCCAAAACATCACTCCTCTAGAGGAGATCTGTATGGAGGAATGAGCCAAAATACCAGCAACAGTGTGTGAAAACCTTGTGAAGACTTACAGAAAACATTTGACCTCTGTCATTGCGAACAAAGGGTGTATAACAAAGTATTGAGATAAACTTTTGTTATTGACCAAATACTTATTTTCCACCATAATTTGCAAATAAATTCATTAAAAATCCTACAATGTGATTTTCTGCATTTTTTTTCCATTTTGTCTGTCATTTTTGAAGTGTACCTATGATGTAAATTACAGGCCTCTCGTCTTTTTAAGTGGGAGAACTTGCACAATTGGTGGCTGACTAAATACTTTTTTGCCCCACTGTATGTAAGCTTATCACGCTGCGCCTTGGTCTCCTCATTATGACGAACATGACAGAATATGAGCATTACTAACTGGCTACACACAAAGTGATATACAAATGCGCGTACCACACAGACAGACGGGCGATTTTGCTGGAAATTAATTGGCAGATATTGTGCTATGTTTGAAAAAACATTTTTGGGAGTCCCATAGGGCGGCGCACAATTGGCCCAGTGTCATCTGGGTTTGGCCGGGGTAGGACGTCATTGTAAATTGATAGAACCGATGCTGGAGATGAGAAGCAGGTACGGGGATTACCTCCCCCCAAATATAGGGGAGGTAATAAACATGTTATTGAGTCCAGGTTAGTCCAATAATCGCTGATGCACGTGACGAGGGGATGGCAGGTGTGCGTACTGATGGTGGCAGGAGTTCATAATGCTGGGGAGCCTGGCGTCTTCGAGAGCCAGGGAGGGGGAGCAGGGGCAGGAATAATAGTACCCCCCTCTCTAGGGGCGCCACCCGGCGAGTCTGACAGGCCTGGGCACTGGACCAGCCGGTTGGGACGTAACAGCCCGACGAACCGGCAAAGGCGTGGGAGCCTGGCAAACCGGCTGAGGCATGAGAGCCTGACGACCCGGTTGAGGCGTGACAGCCTTATGATCCTGCCGGAACATGGGAGCCTGATGAGACGGCTGACGCGTAGATGCCTGGTTAGCCGGCTGACACATAAAACCCTGCGGATCCGGCTGAGGCCTGATGTGGGATGGGCGCCTTCCGAGCCAACCCGGGGCAAGAAACCTCTCAAGCCAGCTAGGGCGCGACAGCCCGTCGAGCTGGCTTAGGCACCCCCTGAAGCCAGCACTCCCCGATACTTTGTTTGATGGCTGCTGCATTCTGATAGAACCGACGGTGGAGATGAGAAGCAGTTACAGGGAGATGAACATATAATGCAAAACAGACAGGTAACAAGACAGGAACAGCATCAGCACACAGGTAAGAACGGCATACGAACATTAAGGCAGCAGCGGGGAACAGATAAACAGGTGATTGAGTCCAGGTGAGTCCAAAAATTGCTGATGCACGTGACAGGGGGAAGGCAGGTGTGCGTAATGCTGGGGAGCTTGGCGCCTACAAGCGCCAGGGACGGGGAGCAAGGGCAGGCGTGATTAAAAAAGAAATACAAAAATAACAATTAAATAAAAACTATTTTAAATTTAATTACAGCATGTCTTAGACATATAGATTAAGAATTTATTATCTGAAGCATACTCAGCTAAATCCTCTTCCCATTGGTTCTTAAGAGAGTTCAGGGAATCCAGATTGTGTGAGTTTAATAGAATCTAGAGGGGAAATTCACTGAGACCAAACGATCACTTGAAAGGTTTTCTGATTTTTTGAGAATGTCTCACAATTAGGGTTTTTTGTGTATTTAAACAGGTTCAGCTAATGCAAGTTTTGAGCAGTGTATTTCTTTTAACCTTTATTTAACTAGGTGTCACGTTCTGTCCTTTATTTCCTTTGTTTTGTCTTTATTTAGTATGGTCAGGGCGTGAGTTGGGGTGGGCAGTCTATGTTTTGTGTTTCTATGTTTGGTTTCTGTTACGGCCTAGTATGGTTCTCAATCAGAGGCAGGTGTCGTTAGTTGTCTCTGATTGAGAATCATACTTAGGTAGCCTGAGTTTCACTGTTGTTTTGCGGGTGTTTGTGCCACACGGGACTGGTTCAGTTTGGTTTATTTCACGTTATCGTTTATTGTTTTGTATTTCAATGTGTTCAGGCTTTTCTTATTAAAATCGTCATGGACACTTACCACGCTGAGTATTGGTCCGATCCTTGCTACACCTTTTCAGACGAAGAGGAGGAAATCTGCCGTTACACCAGGAAAGTTAGTTAAGAACAAATTCTTATTTACAATGACGTCCTACCCCGACCAAACCCTAGCCCGGATGATGCTTGGCCAATTGTGCGCCGCCCTATGTGATTCCTAATCCGGGTCGGTTGTGATACAGCCTGGAATCGAACCAGGGTCTGTAGTCACATATCTAGCACTGAGATGCATTGTGTTAGACCACTGCACCACTCAGGAGTAAGGCAGCTAAGGAGGTGGGGCCACAGGATGAGATCTCCAAGGTCAACCATTTCAGGCCTGTAACATCAGGGATTTCTGTCATCCAATATAGAAGGATTATATAGCTGCCCAGTAATAATATTGAAAGCTTTGAAGTGCTAGACCACCCTGGGGATGAGATCTCTGCAATACACTCTTACGTATCCAAGGGTTTTTCTAATTCCAGATAAAAGCAGATATCAGTTTATCTATGGAGATAAAAATACAAATATTTTGTCAGAAAGACAGGAATACATTGAAATAAGTATAACAATTTAGGTAATACAGTAATTTTAACAGGGTTAATTCTTATGCCCCAAAAAAGATAAAGTAAATCCCAGTGTTCAAGATCCTGTTTCAGGTGACGTTTCAAGGGAGGGAATTTGGCTTTATAGAGAACTTGTGTGTGTGACCCAAATTCCCAAATATTTCAATTTCTGTGTAGTCACTCTGAAAGGCACATGACTAAAATAACTTTTTAGTCTACTTTTTTGTAGATTAACCTTATACCTGGAAATTTGACCAAATGTTTTTAGTAGAACCTGGATGTCTGTAAAGGGTCAGACATATACAGTGGGGCAAAAAAGTATTTAGTCAGCCACCAATTCTGCAAGTTCTCCCACTTAAAAAGATGAGAGGCCTGTCATTTTCATCATAGGTACACTTCAACTATGACAGACAAAATGATTTAAAAAATGCAGAAAATCACATTGTAGGATTTTTTATGAATTTATTTGCTGGTGGAAAACTGACCAGAACTAAGGCACTGACGTTACCTAATAATAACAATAGCAACTGATACCACTGGCAATGCTATACAGTGTCTACAAATGAGAGACTGAGTCTGCAGTGGTAGACACATTCGTCCATTACCCTAATCTCCAAATAGGTGAACATTCAGCTATGCCCCTTGGGAAGATAGAGATGGGTGCTCCATTGCATCGATGTGGGCCAAATTCTCTTGCACACCAAAGGACACCAATACAATCCAGATAGTAGTGTGGTTTAGCCACAATGACGCAAAGTTTTCCGGCAGGCTTTTTTGCTTGAAAACCCCGATGTGAGCAGTCTACAAGGACGTCTTTATCCAATGTGAGGGCTTCCTTCAATAACTTTGTGACTGATGAAGTAGAACTTGAGCCCGGATCCTCAGCTACCAACATTATCCTGATATTGGCTCTTCGCAGATAACCTTGTAAATGTATGCATTGTTCCTTAAGGCTAGCCACATCAGTTGCGAGCTTCTTAACCGTGGTTTGTAGCGTAGTCGTGTCGTCTGAGCATATTGACAAGCCTTGTTCCATGTCGGAGACATTTTTCTTAACTGTATCCAGTTCAGTAAGAACTATTGCTGCATGCTTTGCGAGTTCATTTTTGACTGCTTGTAACTCCGACTTGTTAATTCAATTAAAGTCCTCACTGAGCGCCTCCTTGAGTTCCGACTTGAGTTTAGATTAAATTTCCGCTCTGAGGGCAGCAAGAATCCCGGCCTTGAAATCATCTGTGTTTTCTTCGCTGACCCGAGGGGAGGAGCCGATGCCCCCACTTGTTGAAGAACTTGAGCTCCTGGTCTTGGGCCTAAGTGTTTCTCTTTTGTCAGTGACTCCGCTGAACTTTAAATCAAAAATAGTTGAAAAAAGTAAAGCATCTCATTCAAAGGCTGTATTTCCTAGTTATTTATGGGTCAAAGCGCAAAGAAAGTATTAAATAAATGCAATTTCAGCAGGAGCTCGGAAAAACGTGACCTTCTACATTTTCTCACTAGCGCCCCGTTATGTTTGTAACGGGGCTAACCAGGGGTGGGATAATGTAAATTGGGCTTTGGTTGGATATTAGCCAGTAGCTTGCAGTGTCTGATTTCTTTTTAGCGGTGGAAGGTTTGTTTATGACAGTTTGCGTGGAATGTGAAAAATGCATGTACTTCTCTGAAATGTTTGGCAAGCTACTCATAGGTGGGCTGTGAGCTACTGGTAGCTTGAGATCGATTTGATAGATTCCCCTGTACTATTGTATTGAAAGTGTCTGTTTTATGTCTAGAAGGCAACCTTCCAAGGATAGTGTTACTTCCAACTCTCTCTCAGCAAGATGTTAAAAAACAAAACACTATCTTTCTGACCTGAACTTCTTCAAAATTCCAGCTGAGCCTAAGTTCTTTCATCTTCCATTTTGTTTTCTATCCTTCTCTACTTCTGCATCAGACAGTCATGGTAATTTCCAATATTATCTACTGTAAATGGAAGAAAATTGTGTGAACTCCCCTACACTTTTGACAAGTCATTTGACTTGGGAGAGACGAATGACGTACCTTTGCTTCTCTGTTCTCACCGCTCGATGAGTAGCTGAGTTCTCTTTTCAAAAGAACACAGCTACTTCTCGGAACGCAAGGTAATTGACCTGAGGATAGGATCCTCATAATTCAGGAAAGGTATGGCAAATAAAGACAGGAGTCACGCACATCAGTGGGCCCCATGCCTATCTTGAAACATCTACAGGATACGGCTGAGCATCATAGACAGTATTATATATCTTTTGTATTTGTCCTATGCCTCTCATAGCCTTGATATACAGTGATACACTAGATATAACAGAGTGGGAAACCTTTCTGTGACGTAACTGACTCTCTCTCCCACTCTTCTTCTATACAATGATTCCTTTAGAAATACAAGGATATTGTCTACCTTTGCAAATCAAATCAGATTGAAAGGTAGGAATAAAAACAAGTATGTATAGATTAGATAACCTGATCCATCTAGTTTCCAAGTGTATAGTACAGCTCTGAATTTATTCATTAATGTGTGGATTTGATTCCCCTATCGAATGAGACTCATATTTGAACTTCAATGACCAGATCAAATGGGCTCATTCTAATATCTACAACTCCCTTGGGGTAATCCATGTAGTCCCGTATCTCTATCCATATCTCGAAGCCCTTACAGTACCTCCACAGCACTATCTATCTTCGCTATCTATTGTGATTCGGATGCTAAAAATAATCTCTAGAGGGAAGGGGGTGGTTAAATTATTCATCCACCTCCGCCAGGGGATCTCTCCCTGTTATTGGAGCCACCTCTTGTGACCCCTTATCAGGGAGACCACAGCTGCAGCGCTCCCCTGGTGCCTTGAAGATCCATATCTGGACTATCCTGGAAATGCAATAGGCACCCAGTTTATTTCCACATACCCCCTCGGTCCTCACTTAGGTATGCCTCACAGATGATGGTTAATTCCATCATACAATAAGTTGATATCAATCAATATGTTGATACACAGGGTTGAGAATAGCTGTCAATAGCCGGGTATGGCCAGTGTTTCATCAACATGCTATTGATTGAGGAGCGCCAAAAGGTCACAAGATGTGCCACAATAATGATCTTTCTCCGTCACCGAACAAGCTGAGTCATTATTCTCGGTGGTGCCATTTACGCACGTCAATGCCCCTAGTCTACCACCACGTCGTGAACATCGTAATAAATGGACTTTATTGCACTGGTGGTTAATAAATCTTCTTCGGGATCGGTGTCCCTTCCATGGGACGGTTGAGCTAACGTAGACTAATGCAATTAGCATGAGGTTGTAAGTAACAAGAACATTTCGCAGGACAGACATATCTGATATTGGCAGAAAGCTTAAATTCTTGTCAACCTAACTGCACTGTCCAATTTACAGTATTACAGTGAAAGAATACCATGCTATTGTTTGAGACTGCACAATTTTGATGCATTAATGTGAAGCGTCACTCCTGTTGTTAGGGAATTTACTCCTGTTGTTAGGGAATCTTCAGGTTGCCACTTTAGGGGGTTTTCAGCTGCCAGAGGTGAGATCGCACTTTTAAGTGTGACATTTGAAGATGTTTTAAGTCTGAAGTAAAAAAAAATATATAACATATATATATATTTTTTTATTGAACCTTTATTTAACTAGGCAATTTGGTTAAGAACAAATTCTTATTCACAATGATGGCCTACCCCGGCCAAACCCAGACAACTCTGGGCTAATTGTGCGCCTGTTACGTCCGTCGTCGGAATGAGACCAAAGCAGCGTGGAAAGTGTACATCTTTCTTTATTTTAGAAAACAAAAACAACAAAAGATAAACGAACGTAACGTTCTGCAGGCTACACAGTAACTGAACAAAAACAAGATCCCACAAACTCAGGTGGAAAACAGGCTGCCTAAGTATGATTCCAAATCAGAGACAACGATAGAGAGCTGCTTCTGATTGGGAACCATACCCGGCCAAAAAATAAATAGAAAACTAGAATGCCCACCCAAATAGAGAAATAAACAGGCTCGCTAAGGTCAGGGCGTGACAGCACTATGGGACTCCCAATCACGGCCGGATGTGATACAGCCTGGATTTGAACCAGGGACGGTAGTGATGCCTCTTGCACTGAAATGCAGTGCCTTAGACTGCTACGCCACTCGGGAGCCCAAAAATGTGAGGATCTTAATTGTGTGAAGGACAACATCAGAGATGATCAGAGATGATCCGAGATGCGGAACAGCCTGTCAGCAAAGAAAATGTGTGACAGTCAAGAGTGTCAGTCAGTCAGTCTTGTGCTGTGCTGTGTGTGTGTGTGAGTGAGTGAGTGAGTGTCTGTGTGTAATTGTATTACTGAATAATTCACCTCTATTGATTTATTTTCCACAGGAGACTAGGACTCATCTCAAAGCATGGCTGTTTTCCCAGGGGAAGGGGTTAGCCAAACCTGAGAACTCAACGTGTGCATGTGCCTGTGCCAGTAAGACTTGCCTGGACGGGGGTGTCTGGTTGAGTGGGTAACACTCTCGCCAATGGAACCATAAACGGTACTTTTGACGGGGATCCTGATTCAATCCCTGCACAAACCCTACGCATTTCCGCTCACTCTACGTTGTCTCCCTTCCTCTGCTCCTATCCTGTCCTAAAAATAATACAAGGACTTTGAAATTCTGTTATTATCCAATTACAGTATATTGAATTTTGACTGTGGTATGTGTGACAGTGGCATATGTGTTTATGTGTGTTGGCAGCATGTGTCGATGTGCTAGGCTGTGTGTGTGTGTGTGTGTGTGTGTGTGTGTGTGTGTGTGTGTGTGTGTGTGTGTGTGTGTGTGTGTGTGTGTGAGTGAATCAATGGGAGCAGGATCAAGGCTGGTGTAAAGTGTTTGTTCTCACTCCTCTCTGATAGGGCTCGTCCCACTCCTTCCTCTTGCCATGGAGAGGATAATATTTCCAACACAACCCCCACACTCACCTCCAGCACATCACCACCATCACTCAATTTAGGAAAAGACTGATGAAACCCTCTTCAATCTATTCCTGCACAGTGGACAATAGTGTGAGGTTTTCAATCAGTACAGGAAGACCTGATGTTATTATGATCCATGTGACTTTGTGCAATTCTGATTCTGAAGAGTACTGTTTTTTTTATATGCAACTCTCTTTAAAAGCACATCTTTTGTCGGCTCCTCCTCTTATGACAAAGATCATTTTTTCTTAAAATTATGTTTGACTTTCTTTCTCCTGCTTGACAAGATTTGAACGAAATACAACAACCGCTGTTGTATGCCTTCCGACTACACTGGTATCAACCTTCTGTTACATTATTTGCCTCTCCTTGTTTGACTAATGCTTTCTGTCTGCGTGTTGGATCTGGCAGTGGTAATCGGTTGGTGTTTTGACGGCTGTATTGATTGTGTATGTGTGTGTGTGTGTGTGTGTGTGTGTGTGTGTGTGTGTGTGTGTGTGTGTGTGTGTGTGCGTGGTCTAATCAATGTGACAGATCTGGGGGTGGTTCGGCCCCGGCTACCTCAACCTGCCCCACGCTGGGGCCTCTGCTCTTCTCCTCCTCCGGCCTCCTGCTGAGGCTATCGATCCCCCCTTCACTGGGGGAGAAGTGAAGTTTGGACAGTAACATCCCACAACAGCCCGCAACTCACTCCAACCCTGGCTTCTACTGTGAGCTGCCTTTGCAGTGGAGAGAGAGCTGGGAGTGGATTTGAGGCAAATGGGAGCTATAATGTTGGTTTGAAAGTAGTTTGTTGACTTTAACTTTATAGGGACCTAACTTTATCGGTCAGACTTTTCCAGATAAGTCCAAAAGTAATTATCCTGCAAAATGCTGCAAGAATGCGCTTTTTGATTCAACGTTCTTAACCAATAAAATGATGTTAATGCTGTAAATGTCATAAGTACAGTGGTACATAGAGGTGAGAGGATCATATTGCTCTACATGTCTTCTTATCGATGTGAAACAGGGATGTACTACCTGTGCTTGTCTAATAAGAACACCGATTTCTTATTTCTGTTGCAAAATGTTTTACTACGATGTGCCCAACTGAACACGACCCTGGTTTGATTGAATTGGGCCTTTAGTAAGTCAAGAGATTATTAAGAGTGGAGGAGTGAACATGGCTAATGAAACCTCTAGAGTCATTGTCTGATGGACAGGAGTATAAAAGAGAGGAGGGGAAGGAAAACAAGAGGAGGAATGGAATATAGGGAAAGAGTGAAACGAGGTCTCCACTTACGCATCAAAGCGAAGATTCTGCTTCTCCTCGAAGAAGAAATCCAGGACAAACTTCCGCACAAAGTCCGGGTTCAGCGTGTTCTCAATCACTTCCGTTCGGCCGAACTGCTCCGGAATGGGCAATGGAGGGAGGAGGAGTGGGAGAGAAGAAGAGAGAAAGAGAGAAATGAGGCAATACTGTAAGAGGTCACATCATCATCGTTACTTGATGGCTTGAAAACATATTCAGAATGCCTAAATAATTGTGCCTGAGGCTGGTCTGGCTAGTAAAGCTGCCGCCTGCAGCACATATCCAACACCCTTAGCGTGGTTAAGAATGGGGAATGAATTCCACTCACCTGTCAAACCAGAATCATCATTGATTATCATAGTAATCAATCAGTGCTTTCTCAGCTTCTCCTTGAATGCTGAAGTCCTCAACTTCAGCATTCAGGCTTTATTGTGTTTTATCTATATTTTTTGTTGTTGTTGTTGTTGTTGTTGTCTCTGGCTGGAGCAACTTTTTATGTATTTTTGTGTTATATCAAATCACAGAGTTTGTTGCTGCACTACGAAACTAAATATTAAGTGAGCCGCTTTGCTGGAAAATGTGCATTCGCTGTCCCAATGTTCCATCATGCTCTCTGGCAGCAGAGAAGAGCTAATGATCTGTGTTCTGCCTGACAAACAGGTGGGAGGAGAGAAACAAGAAGTGCTGTAGCATGTAGCTGGTATTGATGGAAACTTGGAAGATTGATGACCGGTGTCCAAATACGCTGTACTCAAAAGTGTCATCCATAAAGGACAGATCTACAGATTTGAATTCATTTCATATGTCAGCAGCATGAAAGAGCAGCAAAATCAATAGATGTATAAGACAACTCTTCCTGTCGCTTTGTTCTGTGTTTGTGTGTGCGTGCGTGGGTCGAGCATGGTGGATGACATGACAAGTAGTGAGGGATGGATTGGTGGTATGAGCGTCAGGAGGTGTCGAGGGGGCTGGGGAAGAAGGGTGGTGGTGGTGGCGAAGAGGAGGCGGGGGCGGGGGAGGGAGAGGTGTAAGAGAGGGCGGCTTTTGACTTGCAGTTGTATCACTCTTGTTTCATCCCTCACTGCTTATTAAGACAGTCGATACTCAGAAGGAGCATGGCCCTGTAGTATATAAACTGAGTATGCCAATCATTAAGAACACCTTCCTAATATTGAGTTGCATCCCTGCCCTTTTCCCTTAGAACAGCCTCAATTAATCGGTGCATGGACTCTACAAGGTGTTGAACGCGTACCACAGGGATGCTGGCCGATGTTGACTCCCACAGTTGTGTAAAGTTGACTGGATGTCCTTTGGGTGGTGTGCCATTCTTGATACACACGGTTGAGCATTAAGAACCCAGCAGCATTGCAGTTCTTGACACAAACCAGTGCGCCTGGTACCTACTATCATACCTTGATCAAAGGCACTTAAATCTTTTGTCTTTCCCATTCACCCTCTGATTGACACACATACACAATTCATGTCTCAATTGTCTCAAGGCTTAAAAATCCTTCTTTAACCTGTCTCCTCCCCTTCATCTGCACTGATTGAAGTAGATTTGACAAGTGACATCAATAAGTGATCACAGCTTTCACCTGGATTCACCTGGTCAGTCTATGTCACGGAAAGAGCATGTTTTGTATACTCAGTGTATATACTGTGTGTGTTTGTGTGCGCGCGCTGTAAATTAACAACTGCCTGGGTCCTTAAGTTTAAAGTTAAATGTCACATGCACAAGTACAGTGAAATGCCTTTCTTGCTAACTCAAAATTTAAAACCCAACAATGCAATAAACAATAACAATGTCATACTGGAGAAAACACACAAGAAATAAGAAGTAATATGAAGAACGCAATAAGTAAGTAAGCATACTATATACAGGGTCAGTTCAAGTACCATATTTAAAATGTGCAGGGATACTGGAGTGATGGAGGTAGATATGTATAGGGGTAAGGTGACTAAGCAACAGGATATAAGATAAACAGAGTAGCAGCAGATTGTATGTGAGTGGGTGTGAGTGTATGTAGAGTCAGTATGAATGTACAGTATGTGCATATTCTGTGTGAGTGAGCAGATGATAGAGTGAGTGTGTGTGTGTGTGTGTGTGTGTGTGTGTGTGTGTGTGTGTGTGTGTGTGTGGCAAACTTAATACATTGTCTAATGAAGCCAGTATCGGAGGTGGTTAGCTTGTTAATGTTATTGGCGAAGTCTCGAAATACAGTACATACCAATCAGCTCTAGCAAAGCCGTCCTGTAGCATAATATCTGATTCTGGTGTCCATTTTTCAACGGAACGAGTCACAGGTACTTCCTGTTTGAGTTTCTGCTTGTAAACAGGAAGCAGGAGTACGGATTCATGATCTGATTTGCCGAATGGCAGACGAGGGAGGGTCTTGTATGCTTGCTTGTGGATAGAAAAACAGTGGTCTAGGACTTTATCGGCCCCAGGTGGCATTGAAGATGTGTTGATGGAAGATGGGCATCATCTGTCTTAGTGACGCGGACTAAACATTTCCAGCAACCAGAAAAGCAGCCTCTGGATGTAGGTTTTCTTGCTTGTTAATACAGTTCGTTAAGTGCCAGCGTGTTATTTTTCTTGTCCTGAGATGGAATGTATACAACAGTCACGACAACAGCTTAAAACTCCCTCGGGAGGTTGAAAGGTCGACATTTGACCATCAGGTATTCCAAGACTGGTGAACAGCGGGTCGACACTTCCACTGAGCTGGAGTTAGCGTACCAGTTGGCGTTGATCTAGAGGCAAGAGAGTGCGGGCGCAAATGGAGACAAGTTCCGAAGAGGAACTGTTATGTGGTCTGTCAAATAACCCATCTTAATTCAAGACACTACCTCTCCATGTCATTTAATACGTAAGCTATGTATTACCTACACCGTTTATGAAGTTGGTGATGTTTCATATCTCCAGTGACAGCTGAGACCCACAATGCATCACCTGCCCACTTTCAATTTGCTATGCTGCTTGTCAAACAGTGAATAACATAAGACAACATTGTCCTAACATGTCTGATTGACAGTGGTGCACAGAGCCCCTTCTACATAATCACAGTACGAGCCACAGGGTACGACGACAACGAGAGAAGAAGAAGAGCGCCTTCGAGGTAATCAGTGGAAAAGTTTGTCTCTTTATTCAGTCTCTCTTTATAATGAACCATCTTGACTGCAAGTGGAACAAAAGTGGAGTGGAGAGAGAGAGAGAGAGAGAGAGAGAGAAACAGGGAGAGAGAGAGAGAGAGAGGGAGAGAAATAGAGAAAAACAGGGAGAGAGAGAGAGAGAGAGAGAAATAGAGAAAAACAGGGGGGGAGAGAGAGAGAGAGAGAAAGAGAAAAACAGGGAGAGAGAGAGAGAGAGAGAAATAGAGAAAAACAGGGAGAGAGAGAAGCTCATGAGAACAGGATACCGCCGAGATCCAAAATGAGACGAGTGGCCGCCGAATGTCACTTATCATGCCGCTCACCGTGGGTCGTGAATTGAGAGCAATCATTGTTATTCTGAAAGAACTCGTTAGAAAGTAGGTTAGCATCATTAGCATCGCTGTGGCATCCCACAGTGTGTTTCTGAATGCAGTCAGGTGCTTTGGAGTCGGCCTAATGAAGCCTCTTTAGCGTCGAGGGAGACAAGAGAAAGATATAGAGAAGAGATGCTTCAAATGGGGAGTTTGAAGCACCCTGGTACAGCCTGCCTGCCTGCCACAAGGACAAAAACAGTCACACACACACTCACACACACACACACACAATTCAACGAGGAATAAGCGGCTTTGAAGGCTTTGTCGTTCTGGTCCAAAAACTTGTTCCTGTGCGTTTTGGATTGTTCTTGACATTAACTGGTTTTGGATTGGGGTCAACTTGGCTTTGCAGAGCTGCTGGTGAAACTAATACTAATTATCTTGTTCCATATCATTAGACATAGAAATTACATCTCTGCTGCTAACCTAATTGCATCAAAACAACCCCTGAGCCAACTTTCACAATTCCACACTACCTCCACACATCAAACAGAAGAAAATATCCTGAAACGGGGAGGGACTAACCTGAAATGCCTTATTTTGATTTGTGTTGCAAAAATGTTTTAAATGTTGCCTGCTCACGAACAAAACCCAGGGTGGTGAGACCCATATTTCTTACGGGTGAGAGAGCAGTACAGTAGCCATAGTGGGCATCTTTCACACAGTGATTAAACTGCACCGCAGCATGGCCTGAGGTAAGGAGGGAAGCAGACTTGGAAATTGAGGCATATGGTGAAGTCTAGTCTCGGTTCCAACCTTTGTCCAGATGGATTTATTTATTAAAATAGTGTTGGAAAATAGATTGAGAGAAAAACTGAGGAGCTCATCATGCTTTTATGGGAAATTAAAGGGTGGAAAGAGAATAAACCTTTCAGCTGGCACCAGGTTATTTTATAACCTGTAAATAGAAAATAAAGTTGGGAAGAGTAAATATCAAACGTTTATAATTCAGACATTGGCGGTTGGTGACTTAAAAAGTTGAGGAGGGCAATAAGCTTACATATACGATTTAAGATGGCCATGCCATGGATCATATAGCTATTTGATTTAGAATTTTAGGCATATAGTTGAAGCCGAAAGTTTACATACACTTAGGTTGGAGTCATTAAAACTTGTTTTTCAAACTACCACAAACTTCTTGTTAACAAACTATAGTTTTGGCTAGGATAGTTGGTTAGGATATCTACTTTGTGCATGACAAGAGTAATTTTCCCAACAATTGATTACAGACAGATTATTTCACTGTATCACAATTCCAGTGGGTCAGAAGTTTACATACACTAAGTTGACTGTGCCTTTAAACAGCTTAGAAAATTCCAGAAAGTGATGTCATTGCTTTAGAAGCTTCTGATAGGATAATTGACATACTTTGAGTCAATTGGAGGTGTACCTGTGGATTTATTTCAAGTTCTGTCTCCTAGAGATGAATGTACTTTGGTGCGAAAAGTGGAAATCAATCCCAGAACAACAGCAAAGGACCTTATGAAGATGCTGGAGGAAACCGGTACAAAATTATCTATATCCACATTAAAACGAGTCCTATATCGACATAACCTGAAAGGCTGCTCAGCAAGGAAGAAGACACTGCTCCAAAACTGGCATAAAAAAAGCCAGACTACAGTTTGCAACTGCACTTGGGGATAAAGATCTTACTTTTTGGAGAAATGTCCCCTGGTCTGATGACTGTTTGGTCATAATGACCATCATTATCTTTAGAGGAAAAAGGGAGAGGCTTGCAAGCCGAAGAACACCATCCCAACCGTGAGGCACGGGGGTGGCAGCATCATGTTGTGGGGGTGATTTACTGCACTTCACAAAATAGATGGCATCATGAGGTAGGAAAATGATGTGGATATATTGAAGCAACATCTCAAGACATCAGTCAGGAAGTTAAAGCTTGGTCGCAAATGGGTCTTCCAAATGGACAATGACCCCAAGCATACTTCCAAAGTTGTGGCAAAATGGCTTAAGGCCAACAAAGTCAATGTATTGGAGTGGCCATCACAAAGCCCTGACCTCAATCCTATAGAAAATGTGAGGGCAGAACTGAAAAAGCGTGTGCGAGCAAGGAATGTATAATTGAGTATATATAAACCTCTGACCCTCTGGGAATGTGATGAAAGGAATAAAAGCTGAAATAAATCATTCTCTCTACTATTAATCTGACATTTCACATACTTAAAATAAAGTGGTGATCCTAACTGACCTAAGACAGGGAATTTTTACTTGGATTAAATGTCAGGAATTGTGAAAAACTGAGTTTATGTAAACTTCCGACTTCAACTGTTTTACATTTGATGAAACATTGAATTTGGCCTTACTGCTGTTAGCCCATAGGAATGCATTGAATAACAAATTGATACATGGCAAAACATATAGTCAACAAATACATCAAAAGGAAGAATGGTCTGGTGTCTAAATGCATCTGAGAGATATAGGAAAGCATCAGGACCAACAACAACAAAAAAGGTTACATGTGTAACCCTGGTCCCACAAAATCATTTTCATTTATTTTTACATCCCGAGGAGTGAGAGAGAGAGCACATCACAATACTCCTCGTTCACATATCCTATGCTTTAGTCCCTTAGGTTCCAATAGCTTTTCAAGGACCGCTTCCCAATTTATTTTGGGGTGATAAAAAATGTTTTGATCACTCACTCCAAAAAACAATACTTATCTTGAATGACTTTTGCCAATTAAATTCTATTTGTATGAGGCTTTTTCTCAATGTGACTGTCACAGAGCATTTCACCCACACATGCATGGTTAAGCCTTCCCTGTCTGTGTCTGGCTGACAAGAATTGTGATTTATTATGGAGTCCCTTGACAAGACGATGGGAGAGAATCCTAATCGGAACTGGATAGAACCTGTTCAGACCAGTTAAGCCCAGTTAGGCTCGGTTCCACCCTTTTAGGCCCTATTACTGTATGCCTTGATTATGCCCTAGTAATAGCCACGATCTCACTCGAAAAATGAAACTGTTCATTGAAGAGAGGGTCTTCCTTGTTGTTTCACCATCATCTGAATGCTTAAGATTCCTACAGTTGGGTGCATTAGCACACATGGATAAAACATGTACTGCTAAATATATAGATAGCTATACAGTATCTTCACCATGTGGGGCATATTTCAGTTTTCTTTTCTCAATTTATTGTTAGATGATTGCTAATGAACTTGCGAGAGAGTGTCACATTAACAATTTAACATTGCTGCAACACAGGCATTTTGAAAAGTAACTTTTGAATGCATTGTTATTGTATATTCAGCTAACAATGCTGAATAACCAGTATTAATTGATAAAGTTTGTGGTCGATTCCCTCCTCCCACTAAGGCACTACATGTAGACCACTTCTGTAATGAGAACCACATTATCAGAGCCATATACAGTGCATTCTGGAAGTATTCAGACCCCACATTTTGTTAAGTTATCGCCTTATTCTAAAACGTATTAACAGACAATACCCCATATTGACAAAGCAAAAACCGTTTATTTTCTTTTTTGCAAATGTATTAAAAATAAAAAACTGAAAAATTACATTTACATAAGCACTCAGACCCTTTACTCAGTACTTTGTTGATGACCTTCTTGGGTATGACGCTAAAAGTCAGGTTGGATGGGGACTGTCAGGTTGGATGGGGACTGCCACTGCACAGCTATTTTCAGGTCTCTCCAGAGATGTTTGATTGGGTTCAAGTCCGGGCTCTGGCTGGGCCACTCAAGGACATTGAGACTTGTCCCAAAGCCACTCCTGCGCTGTCTTGGCTGTGTGCTTAGGGTCATTATCCCATTGGAAGGTGAACCTTCGCCCCAGTCTGAGGTCCTGAGCACTCTGGAGCAGGTTTTCATCAAGGATCTCTCTGCACTTTGATCTGTTCATCTTTCCCTCAATCATGACTAGTCTCTCAGTGACCGCCACTGAAAAACATCCCCACATGCTGCCACCACAATGCTTCACCATAGGGATGGTGCCAGTTTTCCTCCAGACGTGATGCCATTCAGGCCAAAGAGTTCAATCTTGGATTCATCAGTGACTTTTGGCAAACTCCAAGCGGGCTGTCATGTGCCTTTTACTGAAGAGTGGCTTCCATCTGGACACTCTACCATAAAGGCCTGATTGGTGGAGTGCTGCAGACATGGTTGTCCTTCTGGAAGATTCTCCCATCTCCACAGAGGAACTCTGGAGCTCTGTCAGAGTGACCATCGGGTTCTTGGTCACCTCCCTGACCAAGGCCCTTCTACCCCAATTGCTCAGTTTGGCCGGGCGGCCAGCTCTAGGAAGAGTCTTGGTGGTTCCAAACTTTTTCCATTTAAGAATGATGGAGGCCACTGTGTTCTTGGGGACCTTCAAAACTGCAGAAATATGTTGGTACCCTTCCACAGATCTGTGCCTCAACACAATCCTGATTCGTAGCTCAACAAACAATTCCTTCTACCTCATGGCTTGGTGTTTGCTCTCACTCAACGGCAATAAAACAAAGGAGCTGATCGTGGACTTCAGGGGGAGCACGCCACTATCCACATCGACGGGACCACAGTGGAGAAGGTGGAATGCTTCAAGTTCCTCTGCATACACATCACTGACTATCTGAAATGACCCACCGACACAGACAGTGTGACGAATAGCACCTCTTCAACCTCAGGAGGCTGAAGAAATGTGGCTTGGCACCAGAACCCTTTACAGATGCAAAATTGAGAGCATCATTTCAGGCTGTATCACCACCTGGTATGGCAACTGCACCGCCCACAACCGCAGGGCTCTCCAGAGGGTGGTGTGGTCTGTCTAACGCATCAGATAAACTACCTGCCCTCCAGGACACCTACAGCACCCGATGTCACAGGAAGGCCAAAAAGATCAAGTACATCAACCACCTGAGCCACAACGTGTTCACCCCACTATCATCCAGAAGGCGAGGTCAGCTGGGACCATCTGGGCCATCAGACTGTTAAATAGCCATCACTAGCCAGCTTCCACCCGGTTACGCAACCCTCCACCTTAGAGGCTGCTGCCCTTTATACATAGACTTGGAATCACTGGCTACTTTAAGAATGGAACACTAGTCACTTTAATAATGTTTAAATACTGCTTTACTCATCTCATATGTATATACTGTATTCTATTATACTGTATTTTAGTCAATGCCACTCCAACATTGCTCAATCTAATATTTATATATTTCATAATTCCAATCCTTTACTTTTCGATTTGTGTGTATTGTTGTGAATCGTTCTTGGATACTACTGCACTGCTAGGGAAAGGTGGATACAGAGTTAGTTGTACAACTGAATGCCTTCAACTGAAATGTGTCTTCTGCTTTTAAAACCCAACCCCTCTGAATCAGAGAGGTGCAGGGGGGCTGCCTTAATCAACATCCACATCCTCGGCGCCCAAGGAACAGTGGGTTAACTGCCTTGCTCAGGGACAGAAAGACCGATTTTTACTTTGTCAGCAACCTTTCAGTTACTGGCCCAATGCTCTAACCACTAGGCTACCTGCTGCCTAGTGATGCTACTGTACTTCTGCAGCTAGGAACACAAGCATTTCACTACACCCGCAATAATATCTGCTAAATATGTGACCAATGCAATTTGATTTGATTTGACATGCACTGTCAACTGTGCGACCTTATATAGACAGGTGTGTGCCTTTCCAAATCATGTCCAATCAATTGAATTTACCACAGGTGGACTCCAATCAAGTTGTAGAAAAATCTCAAGGATGATCAATGGAAGCAGGATGCACCTGAGCTTAATTTCGAGTCTCAGAGCAAAGGGTCTGAATACCTATTTAAATAAGGTATTTCTATTTTAGATTTGAATAAATTAGCAAACATATCTAGATACCGGTTTTCACTTTGTCATTATGGGGTATTGTGTGTAGATTGCTGAGGATTTTTTGGTTTTAAAATCCATTTTAGAATAAGGCTGTAATGTAACAAAATGTGGAAAAAGTCAAGGAGTACATTCGAATGCACTGTATGCTCCCGCACACTGTATGTTTGTCTTCCCCTCTGTGAAATCCTACCCTGTCTCAGAGATGGCCACATGCTTTGACACCTGAGGACCAGACAGTGTTACCATGAGTGCATTTTCCCTGCATTTCCAGGCAAACATTACCGTTCCATTCATCTTATTCAGTACCTCTGGAGAATAACAACTGAAGAATCCATAGAACTGAGCGTCATACTGTTGCAAAAAAGTTTTAGCACCATAAAAAAAATATATATAGTGTATATCATTTCTACTAGGACTAGGTTTTATAAGTTGAATCGATGGCATTCGTTTCAAAATACCATTGCAAAGAAATTATGTATTTTTGTGAAATTCATAACTTTTTGAAACCGATGTGACGATTCACCTTATGAAAGCCAGCCCTACAGCATTGGGTCTTCAGTAAACATTCTCTTGAGATACTGTATGATACTCGTCAAATCTATCATTTCAAATAATTACTTTTTCTTCCAAGGGCATATACGTATACATTCAACAAAAATATAAATGCAACATGCAACAATTTCAAATATTTTACTGAGTTAGTTCATAAAAGGAAATCAGTCAATTTAAATTAATTCATTAGGCCCTGATCTATGGATATCATATGACTAGGAACACAGGTGTGCATTTGTTGGTCACAGATACCTTAAATAAAAGGATTGGAAAACTAGTCAGTATTTGGTGTGACCACCATTTGCATCATGCAGAGCGACACATCTCCTTCGCACAGGCTGTTGATTGTGGCCTGTGGCCTCTTCTCTTCAATGGCTGTATGAAGTTGCAGGATATTGGCGGGAACTAGAACACACTGTTGATCCAGAGCATCCCAAACGTGCTCAATGGGTGACATGTCTGGTGAGTATGCAGGCCATGGAAGAACTGGGACATTTTCAGCTTCCAGGAATTGTGTACAGATCTTGCAATATGGGGAGTGCATTATCATGCTGAAACATGAGGTGATGGCGGCTGATGAATGGCATGACAATGAGCCTCAGGATCTCGTCATGGTATCTCTGATCATTGAAATTGCCATCGATAAAATGCAGTTGTGTTCAAAGTCCGTAACTTACGCCTGCCCATACCATAACCCTACCGCTCACCATGGGACACTCTTTTCACAACATTGACATCAGCAAACCTCTCGCCCACATGATGCCATACACGCTGTCTGCCATCTGCCAGGATACATCCGTGAAGAGCATACTTCTCTAGTGTTCCAGTGGCCATCGGAAGTAAGCATTTTCCCACTGAAGTCGGTTACAATGCCGAGCTGCAGTCAGATCAAGACCCTGGTGAGGACAACGAGCACGCAGATGATCTACCCTGAGACGGGTTCTGACAGTTTGTGGATAAATTATTCAGTTGTGCAAACCCACAGTTTCATCACCTGTGTGGGTGGCTGGTCTCAGACAATCCCGCAGGTGAAGAAGCCAGATGTAGAGTTCCTGGGCATGGTTACATGTGGTCTGCATTTGTGAGGCCAGCAGAACGTACTGCCAAATTCTCTAATACAGCGTTGGTAGAGAAATGTAACATTGGCACAGAAATTAACATTAATTTATCCGGCAACCGCTCTGGTGGACATTCCTGCAGTCAGCATGCCAACTGCACACTCCCTCAAAACTTGAGACATCTGTGGCATCCCTAGCAGAAGGTGCACCTGTGTAATCGCTCTTGCTGCTGGTGATTATCTGATCCACATCTACGCAAATGGCACCATTCTGTTTACTTCTGGCCCTTCTGTGGAAACTGTGTTAACTAACCTCCAGACGAGCTTCAATGCAATACAACTCTCCTTCCGTGGCCTCCAACTGCTCTTAAATGCAAGTAAAACTAAATGCATGCCCTTCAACCGATCGCTACCCGCACCTACCCGCCCGTCCAGCATCACTACTCTGGACAGTTCTGACTTAGATTATGTAGACAACTACAAATACCTAGGTGTCTGGTTAGACTGTAAACTCTCCTTCCAGACTCACATTAAGCATCTCCAATCCAAAATTAAATCTAGAATCGGCTTCCTGTTTCGCAACAAAGCATCCTTCACTCATGTCGCCAAACATACCCTCGTAAAACTGACCAACCAACCGATCCTCGACTTCGGCGATGTCATTTACAAAATAGCCTCCAACACTCTACTCAACAAATTGGATGCAATCTATCACAGTGCCACCCGTTTTGTCACCAAAGCCCCATATACTACCCACCACTGCGACCTGTACACTCTCATTGGCTGGCCCTCGCTTCATACTCGTCGCCAAACCCACTGGCTCCAGGTCATCTACAAGTCTCTGCTAGGTAAAGCGCCGCCTTATCTCGGCTCACTGGTCACCATAGCAGCACCCACCCGTAGCATGCGCTCCAGCAGGTATATCTCACTGGTCACCCCCAAAGCCAATTCTTCCTTTGGCCGCCTTTCCTTCCAGTTCTCTGCTGCCAATGACTGGAACGAACTGCAAAAATCACTGAAGCTGGAGACTCCCTCATATCTCCCTCACTAACTTTAAGCACCAGCTGTCAGAGCAGCTCACAGATCACTGCACCTGTACATAGTCCATCCAACTACCTCATCCCATCCTGTATGTATGTATATGTCTTGCTCCTTTGCACCCCAGTATCTCCCTTATCCTACCTCATTTGCACATACTGTATATAGACTTTTTTTCTACTGTATTATTGACTATGTTTGTTTATTCCATGTGTAACTCTGTGTTGTTGTTTGTGTCGAACTGCTCTGCTTTATCTTGGCCAGGTTGCAGTTGCAAATGAGAACTTGTTCTCAACTAGCCTACTTGGTTAAATAAAGATGAAATGAAAAAAAAATGAAATGAGCATGCTGTTTAATCAGCTTCTTGATATGCCATACCTGTCAAGTGGATGGATTATCTTGGCAAAGGAGAAATGCTCACTAACAGGGATGTAAACAAATGAATGCACATTATTTGAGGGAAATAAGCTTTTTGTGCATATGGAACTTTTCTGGGATCTTTTATTTCAGCTCATGAAACATGGGACCAACACTATGTTGATACAGTACAACATACTGTATAAGATCAATAATAAAATAGTACTTTCACTCACCTCTCTCCACTCCTTTGTCCCGATGCCTTGAACGTACAACACTACAACTGTGGAGGGAGAAAAAGAGAGGGAAAGAGAGCGAGTGGGAGGAAAATTAATAAATATTATTAATAATGAATACCAAGTACCCAAAATGCTTCATTCAAATTCCTGCATTAGACACAGTATGGCTTTCATTTATTTGAATAAGAACAGATACAATTAAAATGTTGACGCATCAATTGCTTTGCATTGCACACCATTGACACAGATGCATTGCACCATAATCTTGCAAGAATATTTCCAGAATTATATTATGCTCAGGTCCTTTAGGGAACTAAGAGAGGCCATGTTTTCATGGCCATGCTTCAATAGCCACTGAAGGTCTGCGTAGCTTTCAGACACATTCACACTTAGGCTATTATTATCTACAGCCAGTGGTGGAAACACTACCCAATTGTCATACTTAAGTAAAAGTAAAAGACACCTTCATAGAAAATGACTCAAGTAAAAGTGAGTCACCCAGTAAAATACTATTTGATTAAAAGTCTAAAAGTATTTGGTTTTAAATAGACGTAGGTAATCAAAAGTAAATGTAATAGCTCAATTATACTTAAGTATCAAAAGTAAAAGTGTTAATAATTTCAAATTCCTCATATTAAGAAAACCAGACGGCACAATTATCTTGCTTTTTAAAATTATGGATAGCCAAGGGCACACTCAAGCACTCAGCCATAATTTACAAGCATTTATGTTTAGTTAGTCTGCCAGATCAGAGGCAGTAGGGATGACCGCAAATGTTTTTTTGATAAGTGCGTGAATTGGACCATGTTCCTGTCCTGCTAAACATTCAAAATGTAATGAGTACTTTAGGTGTCAGGGAAAATGTATGAAGTAAAAAGTACATTATTTTAGGAATGCAGTGAAGTAAAATTTGTCAAATATAAATAGTAAAGTACAGATACCCACCAAAAATACTTAAGTAGTACTTTAAAGTATTGTTTCTTAAATATTTTACAGCACTTCACACAACATAGACTATACAAGCATAGACTACTATAAAAGTGTGACAAACAGATGGTCCAATACAACTGTATTTATCTCTTCAGGGGCATTGCCCTTGCAATGTGATTAGCATAACTCAGAAACTGTGAGACGACAAAATGTTATACTGAACCCAGGTCTGATATGAAGATATCTTATCCAACACCGGACAGCTACTCTGAACAATTTCACAGATGGATTCCCAACCTCTCCTCCATCTTCCTTATCTTCAAGATTGGGAACGTTTACAGTGCACCTCCTAAGTGGCCCTTTATTGCTCCTTCCCCTCCTGTTCCTCTCTGTCCCCTTCTCCTCTGTTTTTTCTCCTCCTCCTCCTATACGCTGTGCCACCCTGGCACAGCACGCCATCAAGCCACATCAAAGGGGAGCACAGCCAACACGTCGCATACAGAAACCAATCAGCATAATGCAACCACCGTGGGACCAACCAGCCGTGAAGACCCAGCCCTGCGCAGCGCATCCCATCCTCTCACATCCCTTCTTCAAAGGAGAAGAAAAAGGAGGAAATACAGGGTCAAACTAAATAAATAAATGCCGAGATGGACGAGAAAGGAGTAGAGGAAGGGGGGAGGAAGAAGAGAAAGAAAACACCTGGGTCGAGAGTTTGGGGACGGCTAAGTGGGTTCAAGAAAGAGATTGGAGCCTTCATGGAGTGTAACTGGCCAGTTGGGAGAGTGAGAGAGATGGAGTGAGGGAGAGAGGGAGAGAGGGATGGAGTGACGGAGAGAGGGAGTGAGTGAGTGAGTGAGTGAGTGAGTGAGTGAGTGAGTGAGTGAGTGAGTGAGGGAGGGAGGGAGGGAGGGAGGGAGGGAGGGAGGGAGGGAGGGAGGGAGGGAGGGAGGGAGGGAGGGAGGGAGGGAGGGAGGGAGGGAGGGAGGGAGGGAGGGAGGGAGGGAGGGAGGGGGGGGGGCGATGGATGGAGGGTGGTGGGAGAGGAGGTACTGAAACATTTAAGGATTTAGATTGAGTGTGTTGTCCAAAAAGGGTGGGTGGGCATCTGATGGGTTGTCTTTTCAGGAGTTCTGTCACCTGGTCAGTAGAACCATCCCGACCTCCCTAGGGCCCCAAGGATAAACACTTCTAAGGAAAGGAGGGAACTGTCAAAACCCCAAGAATAGCACTTCTGAGGGGATGAGGGAACAGTCAACCATCAATCACTTCAAATCATTAGTGGTCATCTGTAGCCCATTTGGTAGAGTATGGCACTTGCAATGCCAGCATTGTGGGTTTGATTCCGGCAGGGACCACCCATACAACAATTGTATGTATCCCCAACTGTAAGTTGCATTGGATAAAAGCGTTAGCTAACGGCATATATTATTATTTATTTTTAAGATGTTCCCTAACTACTCCTAAGGAGATGACGGCATTGACAACCCTTTTGATGGAGGGATGAGGGGTGAAAAAAAGGCCAAACAAAGATAGTATGGGTTGAGCTCTTAAAGACAATTCCAAGAGGGACGCAAGCTCTTTTTTCCTCAATGTTAAATACAGCAGCCAATAGAACTCACAGGTAGTTTGAAAGAAGAGTTGAAAGCGTGACGGCGGTAGGCTATAGAAGTTATTTATTCAAACCCATAATCACTGAATGAAAACACAGATCTGCCTCAGCATTGCAGAACTTGATCTCACAAGAAAAAGGTTGCACACTGTATAGTATTACACTGAGCTTCAACATGCCAAAAACATAGGGCCAATCCAAGTCAGCTCATGTTAAAAGAGCACATGGCTGCCACTACACTTTTCTTTCTCAGCATCTCACAGTGGTATACGATAGCCATCGACCCCACTCTGGCTTCAATTGAACTCTGGTTCAATGGTCTCACTTGACTGAACGGACCAAAGTGGACATGAAAGGCCAGGCTACCCCAGGACCACTGAGCTTCCACCTTTACGGTGTCCCACCTTGGGTTTGAAGTCCAGGACCCCTCGCTATCCAATCATTATATCCGCTCTCCTACACACATGTGCACGCACAAACACGCACACCGTCTTTTATAAAGAGAAGGAGTTCAAGTCACTAATCCATCTGACCAGCAGGACTCTCCCCCCGAAAGAGCAGGGGGGAGGAGAGCATCATCAATAAACAACGTGTGTGTGTGTGTGTGTGTGTGTGTGTGTGTGTGTGTGTGTGTGTGTGAGTCAGGGCCTGCATTATGGGCGGACCTTAAGGGGCCTGGCCCGCCCTCCCGTACGTCCTTGCCTGTCCAAATAAAATATGTAAATATTGATAATTTATTTGACCGAGATTTGCGCTTACAGAAAGATCCATCAATCTCAGATAAAGCATCCGATAGCAAAACAGTGCCCCTCTGTCTCGGTATGTGTAGTATGTGTATGGCATGTCGTACTCTTTTTGGCCGGACAGAATCAGATACATGGGCTACATATAGTAATTGGAATTATTTTTGACAAACGTGTGACAGTAACCTACTTTGAAAAGGGGGCGCATCCAACAGGCTATAAGCTAAGCTTCCCCTAAAGTACATTGAAATACATTTTCCAAAATTATACATGCACTCGTCTGTACAGTAATAATATATGAACTCCACAATACATGCACTCAGCTCTCCAGAATGCTCTCTGCTGTCTCCCGCCAATTCTTGTGCATTCATTGTTTAATTGTGTGAATGTTTTTCCCTTTGATTGTTACTAGCAATAACTGAAGTCAAGACAGATAGAAAGGGAGTCAGACAGGCGGAGTTGAGAGAGAAACGCGAATGAAAGTACGTAAATTTTCATCAGGAAAATGCTATTTTCTTCTATTTTTATTTGTTGGCTTTATGTATTTTTCCTTAGTTAACAATGGACAATGGGCTACTGCTGCATTTGTCTACTGCTGCATTTTGCCTGCATTTGCCTACAGTGGGGCAAAAAAGTATTTAGTCAGCCACCAATTGTGCAAGTTCTCCCACTTAAAAAGATGAGAGAGGCCTGTAATTTTCATCATAGGTACACTTCAACTATGACAGACAAAATGAGAAGAAAAAAAATCAAGAAAATCACATTGTAGGATTTTTTATGAATTTATTTGCAAATTATGGTGGAAAACAAGAATTTGGTCAATAACAAAAGTTTATCTTAATACTTTGTTATATACCCATTGTTGGCAATGACAGAGGTCAAACGTTTTCTGTAAGTCTTCACAAGGTTTTCACACTGTTGCCGGTATTTTGGCCCATTCCTCCATGCAGATCTCCTCTAGAGCAGTGATGTTTTGGGGCTATTGCTGGGCAATACGGACTTTCAACTCCCTCCAAAATTTTCTACGGGGTTGAGATCTGGGGACTGGCTAGGCCACTCCAGGACCTTGAAATGCTTCTTACGAAGCCACTCATTCGTTACCCGGGCGGTGTGTTTGGGATCATTGTCATGCTGAAAGACCCAGCCACGTTTCGTCTTCAATGCCCTTGCTGATGGAAGAAGGTTTTCACTCAAAATCTCATGATACATGGCCCCATTCATTCTTTCCTTTACACGGATCAGTCTTCCTGGTCCCTTTTGCAGAAAAACATCCCCAAAGCATGATGTTTCCACCCCCATGCTTCACAGTGGGTATGGTGTTCTTAGAATGCAACTCAGCATTCTTTGTCCTCCAAACATGACGAGTTGAGTTTTTACCAAAAAGTTCTATTTTGGTTTCATCTGACCATATGATATTCTCCCAATCTTCTTCTGGATCATCCAAATGCTCTATAGCAAACTTCAGACGGGCCTGGACATGTACTGGCTTAAGCAGGGGGACACGTCTGGCACTGCAGGATTTGAGTGCCTGGCAGCGTAGTGTGTTACTGATGGTAGGCTTTGTAACTTTGGTCCCAGCTCTCTGCAGGTCATTTACTAGGTCCCCCCGTGTGGTTCTGGGATTTTTGCTCACCGTTCTTGTGATCATTTTGACCCCACGGGGTGAGATCTTGCGTGGAGCCCCAGATCGAGGGAGATTATCAGTGGTCTTGTATGTCTTCCAATATTTGCTCCCACAGTTGATTTCTTCAAACCAAGCTGTTTACCTATTGCAGATTCAGTCTTCCCAGCCTGGTGCAGGTCTACAATTTTGTTTCTGGTGTCCTTTGACAGCTCTTTGGTCTTGGCCATAGTGGAGTTTGGAGTGTGACTGTTTTGAGGTTGTGGACAGGTGTCTTTTAGACTGATAACAAGTTCAAACAGGTGCCATTAATACAGGTAACAAGTGGAGGACAGAGGAGCCTCTTAAAGAGGTCTGTGAGAACCAGAAATCTTGCTTGTTTGTAGGTGTTGGGTGAACAAGGAGTACAGGAGGGGACTAAGTACACACCCCTGAGGGGCTCCCGTGTTGAGGATCAGCATGGCAGATGGGTTGTTACCTTCCTTTACCACCTGGGGGTGGCCCGTCAGGAAGTCCAGGATCCAGTTGCTGAGGGAGGTGTTTAGTCCCAGGGCCATAGCTTAGTGATGAGCTTTGTGTTGAACGCTGAGCTGTTGTCAATGAATAGAATTCTCACATAGGTGTTCCTTTTGTCCAGGTGGGAAAGGGCAGTGTGGAGTGCAATAGAGATTGCGTTATCTGTGGATCTGTTGGGGCAGTATGCAAATTGGAGTGGGTCTAGAGTTTCTGGGATAATGGTGTTGATGTGAGCCATAACCAGCCTTTCAAAGCACTTCATGGCTGCAGATGTGAGTGCTACGGGTCGGTAGTCATTTATGCAGGTTACCTTGGTGTTCTTGAGCACAGGGACTATGGTGGTCTGCTTTAAACATGTTGGTATTACAGACTCGGTCAGGGACAGATTGAAAATGTCAGTGAAGACAATTGCCAGTTGGTCAGCACATGCTCGGAGTACATGTCCTGGTAATTCGTCTGGCCCTGCGGCCTTGTGAATGTTAACCTGTTTAAAGGTCTTACTCACATCGGCTACGGAGAGAGTGATCACAAAGTAATCCGGAACAGCTGATGCTCTCATGCATGCTTCCGTGTTGCTTGCCTCGAAGCGAGCATAGAAGTTATTTAGCTTGTCTGATAGGCTTGTGTCACTGGGCAGCTCACGGCTGTGCTTCCCTACAAGTGTATTCAAGGTTTAAAAAGGCTTCTAAAATGTGTAATTTCCATTTTAAAATGTCATACTTGATTTTCCCTAATGAAAAATGTACTGTATCAACCTCTACAAACAATGTCCATTAATTATAATAATAATTCACATTTCCTGTTGCTGTAGGATTATTTTCCTACTGTAGCAAACTGGCTCAAATTAAGATCCTACATCTGTATTCCCTATACAGTATAGTGCACTATTTTTAACCATAATCCTATGGGCCCTGCTCACAATCAGCGCACTATAAAGGGAATATGGCAGTGTGTGAATTACGGGGGGCCCAGGGGGGACTGAAGGAGACTGAATGAGACATGAGACCCCCTTAATGCAACAAAGTCACACTCTTGCAATTTGTACTGCTACAGTGGTAAATATTAAAATAAAAGTTTATTCCAAATTAAACAAAACACCCCCACCTCTGTGTCATGGTTTAAAAAGAAAACATCTTTACATGTCTGCACTTGTCATCCCGGGACTGCACCTTAGAGGCTGCTGCCCTATATACATAGACTTGGAATCACTGGCCACTTTAATAATGGAACACTAGTCACTTTAATAATGTTTACATAAAGTTTACAAACTGTTTTACTCATCTCCTATGTATATACTATATTCTATTCTACTGTATCTTAGTCAATGCCACTCCGACATGGCTAAATCTAATATTTATATATTTCTTAATTCCATTCTTTTACTTTTAGATTTGTATGTATTGTTGTGAATTGTATTTAGATACTACTGCACTGAGCTAGGAACACAAGCATTTCGCTACACCCGCAACAGCATCTGCTAAATATGTGTATGTGACCAATAACATTTTATTTGACAGCCCCTTGGCACACCTTTCTACTAAAATGGTGCTTTTGTCAGCGAGACACATCACATAATTCAGGCTACAAGAGAGTGTAGACCCAGTGACAATCCCCAAATATCATAAAACTTTTTGGTGTTTTGTAACAGTTCTTTCCATTCATCAAATGGAGCAGGGTGCACTGTTTGGACGCTGGAATTATTTTGGAGTGGACGAACATGTGCAGGTAGCCTACTTTTTGAAGTGATTTGTTTGAAAATGTCACGATGGGATGAAGAGATTCGGGAGACAGGCGCAGGAATGCATAATAGTTTTTTTTTTAATGTACCAAAATTACAGCGTGCCGTGTAAAGACAAAGGGACGAAGACCAAACAAACACTAAACAAAACACAGGGTTGAAACCCAATCAAAAGAGTGAGGAGTACCTCAAATAAATAACACACGCACACACTGATTAACACACTGGACGAGACCCGTAATCATCTGCGCAATCCACAAAGGCACAAAAGCCCAAAACACACAGCATAGGTACTCACACGCACCAAAAGACATTGTAACAATAAACAACAGCCCAATGGAAACCAAAGGGCACACTTATACAAGTACTAATCCGTGGGAATAGGGGACAGGTGTATGTAATGAAAGTTCCGGAGGGATCCGTGACAGAAAATAAGATGAAAACATCTTGACTGGTTGTGTTCATGCCAAATGGAAGGTAATACAAATGTTTTTACCGTTAAATGACATGTCTTTTGAAGAAAAATATAGACCCCCTGAATGTCGCACTCTGGAATAGTGTATCATTTGGGAGGCAGCCGTAGTGATCTATTGTAGAGCTCCAAACAAAGTTCAATGGGAATTTCTTTCTGGCGATATTGCATGTCGTCCGACCACAGAGATCTGAGGGTATACCATCTGTCTACAAAGAGCGACTCACTATCAAAGCCAAACAAACTCCTATCCACTCACACTGACACGAATACAACACACACACACATCAAACAAACAGAGGCCCACTGACACAAAACATCAGACAAAAGCCTCCACACAAACACACTCACATAGACACACGCACACACACTCCTGGGCCATAGTAAATTAAAAGACAAGTGGCCCAAAGCGCTTCGCTCTCATTCCCCGTTGTCACCCAACTGTTCTTCTTCTTGAAGGTTATTTCCTCCTCCAAAATATACAAAAAAATATATATATAAATGCAAAATGTGCTGGTCCCATGTTTCATGAGCTGATTTCACATGACTGAAATCAAAAATCCCAGAAATGTTCCATACGCACAAAATGTTCTCTACATAAAAAAAAAGTATTATTGGAAATCTTAGGCACAACAGTTTTTGTATCCTTGTTAGTGAGCATTTCTCCTTTGCAAGGTGATAATCCATCCACTTGACAGATGTGGCATATTAAGAAGCTGATTAAACAGCATGATCATTACACAGGTGCACCTTGTACTGGGGACAATAAAAGGAAAAAGGCCACTCTAAAATGTGCAGTTTTGTCACACAAACACAATGCCACGGATGTCTCAAGTTTTCACGGAGCGTGCAATTGCATGCCTGACTACAGGAATATACACCAGAGCTGTTGCCAGAGAATTTAATGTTAATTTCTCTACCATAAGCCTCCTCCAACGTTGTTTTAGAGAATTTGGAAGTACTTCCAAACAGCCTCACAACCACAGACCATGTGTAACCATGCCAGCCCAGGACCTCCACATCAGGCGTCTTCACGTGTGGGATCGTCTGAGACTAGCCACCTGAACAGCCGATGAAACTGTGGGTTTTCACAACTGAAGAATTTCTGCACTGACTGTCAGAAACCATCTCAGGGAAGCTGCGTGCTTATTAGACTCACCAGGGTCTTAAAAAAATAGGAGCTGAGCAAATGTCAGGTCTGCTGAGCGCGAACTTGAACGTTGTGAAAATTCTGTACAACTTCCAGAGCGCGTTTACTGTGAACACTGAGGCTGTACCCACTTTAAGTTACACTTTCAGACAGTGGTCAAGTAGATCCAGTCAATTAAAAAAATTGGAGGCCTCTTACTTCAGTGTTGTGATGCAAAACTTCTAGCTAAATGCTTAGCGCATAGAATTAAAAAAGGTTCAATCAGATATTATTCATCCTAATCGGACAGGTTTTTTTTCTTTTTCTTTTTTTTTTAAGACAAGTACTGGAAACAATAGAACACTATGAAACCAGGCCTGGTTTTCATAGATGACGTTGAAAAGGCTTTTGATAAAGTATGACTGGAGTTTATATATAAATGCCTGGAATATTTCAATTTTGGAGAATTACAGTGTAGTTTACCAATAAAATGGTCTGACGGGGATGTGGACATACTCGGTATACATACTCGGTATACATACTCGGTATACATATCCCGAATGAAAGAAATGATCTCACTCTAATAAATGTTAATAGTTAGCAAAAACAGATAAGATCTTGCTACCATGAAAAGGAAAATACCTGTCTATCTGTGGAAAAATCACCCCGATTAACTCTTTAGTCATATCACAGTTTATTTATTTGCTTATGGTTTTGTGACCAAGCGACCTGCTTTCTAAATTATATGAGCAAAAAATATTGTATTTTATTTGGAACGGCAAGCCAGACAAAATTTAAAAGGGCGTATTTATATAATGAATATGAATTTGGAGGGCAGAAATGATTAAATATTAAATTAGACCTCTCACTGAAAGCATCAGTAAGAATGTCTTCATGTTCAAGAATCTCCTTTTTCCCTTTATTCAGATTACTGCCGCTCACTTTTGGTTATTTGAAAATGAAATCATCTCCAAAATATAGTTATTTTTTAAACAAGCCATAGAAAGTTGGTTGCGATTTCAGTTGAATCCACCTGAAAAGACAGAACAAATAATACAACAAATATTGTGGTTAAACTTGATTTTTAAAATAAAATCGATTACAATATTTTTTGTAAATGATATCATAAATAGGACTGGTGGAGTTATGTCACACATGCAGCTAACAGAGACATGTGGAAATGTCTGCTCTACCCAAAATTACAACCAACTAATTGCAACGTTAGCACAACGATGGAAAAGGCAAGTGGAAGGAGGAAATAGTAAGGAACTTGTCTGTCGGCCCTGCATTAAAGACCAACATTGGTTAAAGAAAATTGTGATAAATAAACATATATACCAGTTTCATTTAAGGACCAAGTAAATTGACAGCTGTGCCATAAAAATAGCAAAATATTTGGGAAGAGATTTTCGATTTTCGATTCCATGGCACATGGTTTATCAATTGATATGCAAAACAATGCTGTATTCAAAACTTAGAATTTAAATTACTATACAATATTCTTGCAACCAATATAATGTTATATACAGTATATGGGGGATACAATCTTCCAAGCTCTGCAGATTTTGCTGCGAGGAGGCAGTCCTTAGATCATTTATTTTGGTACTGTCCATATGTAGCTCCTTTTTGGTCACAGGTCCAGGAATGACTGAAGAATTGCAACATTAACCTAGAGCTAACACTACAGCTAGTACTGGGTGATTTAAAAAAAAGTCATAGTCAATCGATGAATAATATAATAATTATTTTAGCAAAACATTTTATCTTTATTTTACAATATATAGTAACTATGAGAATAGAAAGGTTGAGTACTTTTGAAGCATCACAGCACAGTTGAAAAATATATGGCAATTAGAAATCCAAAATGGATGGTGTTAAGAGATAGATGGGAAGGGGTTGAATGGACCTGTAGGGTGGGACAAATAACAACAAGATAACAAATGTAAAACATATCAGGTCTGTAAAATGTATATAGGTTCAAATCTTTTGTGAAATAGCTCAGTTAAAAATTATGGCAAATAGAAATCAAAAATAGAGGAAGGCCAGGACAAAAAAAATATATATATATAACTATTGTAAAATGTTTATAGTGTGTATAAGCTGGAAGTAGAAGCCTAAGTGTTACTGTTTATTAGTTACTCCAATTGAGGGAGCGGTGGTAGGGTTTGCGGGGAATAATAAAGGAAGGTCTTTTTTTAAGTTGGAAATTGTGGCTATTTGATCATAATGGAGGCCTACGAGAGTGGCCCACCATCAAAAACAAGAGATGGAAACAGCTGTTCTGTCATTCAGCCTACAGTAGCAGCCAATGTGTGTTGTTCAATGTATGCTTACATTCCTTGAGAATTTTGAAAAAAAACATGCAGGGCTTGACATTATTATGTTTATCCACTTGTCCTTCAGGCAAGGAGGTGACTGATAATGTTGTTTTTGTTTGATGCAAGTAACCACTTTACAAAATAGTATGCATTATTATTCCCATACCATTATTACAGAGATTCAGCTTATTCAAGACTGTCTCCAAATACAACACTAAGACAAAAAAATGCTCTTTACCTGACTCGCTGTCAAATGTCTAGAAATGTACACATTTTGTGCTCTTGCAGGAAGCAATCACTCCCCCATTGCTGACTACAAATGATCTATAACTGGGCTAACAACTCACTAACTAGCAAAGGATATGAACAAATGTGCACACGTGGCTACATGCAGCTCTCGCTTTGATCTAAAAACAAGCGCATCTACTCACGACTACTCATGCTGTAAACAATCCAGTTCAAAGTGAATGGCACAGATCCATGTATGGCAATGGTCAATTTGCATATAGGCCTACTGCAGGTCTGATTGGTTATGCCGCACAGGTCTGTGTAGAGCACGGAGTCATGCGTACCAATGCAATAGAATCCTACTATGATGTGTTCTGCCTACAACAAAAATCTCTCACATAGTTAGTTTAGTTTTGCAAATTAAGCCATACTAAATATTGAGTTGACTTGATCACAATTCCCACAATAAAGGGAAACATTGATAGTGTTAACTAAGGGGAAACCTCTAGAAACTGAGTGAGGTTCAATATCGTGCTTCTCTGTGCAGGCTGATATTTCATCTGCATAGCAGTCCCGGGGAGCTGTGCGCCCACGCAGGCACGCAGCTTAGAGGGAACATTGGTCTTGACCTGACTGCAGTTCGGCTTTGTAACTGATTTCAGTGGGCAAATGCTCACCTTCAATGGCCACTGGCATGCTGGAGATAAGTGTGCTCTTCACAGATGAATCACATTTTCAACTGTACTGGGCAGATGGCCGACAGCGTGTATGGCGTCGTGTGAGCGAGCGGTTTGCTGTTGTCAGCGTTGTGAAGAGACTGCCCCATGGTGGCGGTGGGGTTATGGTATGGGCAGGCATAAACTACGGACAATGAACACAATTGCATTTTATTGATGGCGATTTGAATGCACAGAAATACCGTGATGAGATCCTGAGGCCATTCATCTGCGACCATCACGTCATGTTTCAGCATGATAATATACAGCCCCATGTCACGAGGATCTGTACACAATTCCTGGAAGCTGAAAATCTCCCAGTTCTTCCATAGCCTGTATACTCACCAGATATGTCACCCATTGAGCATTTTTGGGAAATTCTGGATTGAATTCTGGTGTACGACAGCGTGTTCCAGTTCCCGCAAAAATCCAGCAACTTCACACAGCTATTGAAGAGGACGACAACATTCCACAGGCCACAATCAACAGCCTGATCAACACTATGCGAAGGAGATGTGTTGCGCTGCATGAGGCAAATGGTGGTCACACCAGATACTGACTGGTTCTGTGACCAACAGATGCATATCTGTATTCCCAGGCATGTGTAAGCCTAATGAATTTATTTCAATTGACCGATTTCCTTATATGAACTGTAACTCAGTCAAATCTTTGAGTGTTGCATGTTGCGTTTATATTTTTTTCAGTATAGATAAGAGACCTCAATAGCTTGGAGCCTATACTGTACTCTGAAGCCTGTGCACCTGACATTAACTAACACATTTACTCTACATGCGTCAGTCATGTATGTGTGTGTTCGTGTGTGTCTGTGAGTGTGAGCTAAGCATGCACATGTTAACACCACATGTGCGTGCTCACGTCATTTGGAGTGGAGGAGTTGTCAATCAGTCAATCAGTCCACATGATTAGGTCACATAATTAACAGAAGACTTCAAATGAAATCAAAAGTTATTGGTCACATACACATGGTTAGCAGATGTTAATGCAAGTGTAGTGAAATGCTTGTGCTTCTAGTTCCGACAGTGCAGTAATATCTAACAAATAATCTAACAAGTTCACAACAACTACCTTATACACACACAAGTGTAAAGGAATGAATAAGAATATGTACAGTGGGGCAAACAAGTATTTAGTCAGCCACCAATTGTGCAAGTTCTCCCACTTAAAAAAATGAGAGAGGCCTGTAATTTTCATCATAGGTACACTTCAACTATGACAGACAAAATGAGATTTTTTTTCTCCAGAAAATCACATTGTAGGATTTTTAATGAATTTATTTGCAAATTATGGTGGAAAATAAGTATTTGATCAATAACAAAAGTTTCTCAATACTTTGTTATATACCCTTTGTTGGCAATGACAGAGGTCAAACATTTTCTGTAAGTCTTCACAAGGTTTTCACACACTGTTGCTGGTATTTTGGCCCATTCCTCCATGCAGATCTCCTCCAGAGCTGCTAGTCTCCCGCCTGTCCAGAGCTGCCAGAGTCTCCCGCCTGTCCAGAACTGCCAGAGTCTCCCGCCTATGCTGAGCAGCCAGAGCCGCCAGTCGGCAAGGAGCCGCCAGAGCCGCTAGTCTGCAAGGAGCCACCAGTCTGCAAGGAACCGCCAGAGCCGCCAGTCTGCAAGGAGCCGCCAGAGCCACCAGTCTGCAAACAGCCGCCAGAGCCGCCAGTCTGCCGGGAGCTGCCAGAGCCGCCAGTCTGCCAGGAGCCGCCAGAGCCGCCAGTCAGCCAGGATCCGCCAGAGCCGCCAGTCTGCAAGGAACCGCCAGAGCCACCAGTCAGCCAGGAGCCGCCAGAGCCAGGATCCGCCAGTCAGCCAGGATCCGCCAGAGCCGCCATTCAGCCAGGATCCGCCAGAGCCGCCAGTCTGCAAGGAACCGCCAGAGCCACCAGTCAGCCAGGAGCCGCCAGAGCCGCCAGTCAGCCAGGATCCGCCAGTCAGCCAGGATCCGCCAGAGCCACCATTCAGCCAGGATCCGCCAGAGCCGCCATTCAGCCAGAATCCGCCAGAGCCGCCATTCAGCCAGGATCCGCCAGTCAGCCAGGATCCGCCATTCAGCCAAGATCTGCCAGAGCCGCCATTCAACCAGGATCTGCCAGAGCCGTCAGTCAGCCAGAAGCTGCCAGAGCCGTCAGTCAGCCAGAAGCTGCCAGAGCTGTCAACCAGCCTGAGCTACCCCTCAGTCCTGGGCTACCCCTCAGTCCTGGGCTACCCCTCAGTCCTGGGCTACCCCTCAGTCCGGAGCTACACCTCAGTCCGGAGCTGCCCCTCAGTCCGGAGCTGCCCCTCAGTCCGGAGCTGCCCCTCAGTCCGGAGCTGCCCCTCAGTCCGGAAGAGTTTGTTTAGTGGAGTGGGGCCCTTTAGTAGGGTTGCCAATCCTAGGTCGGTGGCGAGGGTCGCCGTTCCTAGGAAGAGACTAAAGGAGACAAAGACTATGGTGGAGTGGGGTCCACGTCCCGCGCCAGAGCCGCCACCATGGACAGACGCCCACCCAGACCCTCCCCTATGGATTTAGGTGTACGGCCGGGAGTCCGCACCTTGGGGGGGGGGGGGGGGTACTGTCACGCCCTGGCCTTAGTTAGCTTTGTTATTTTGGTTAGGTCAGGGTGTGACATGGGGGATTTATGTGTTTTGTCTGGTCTAGGGGTTTTGTATGTTTATGGGGTGTTTTCTAGTCTAGGTGTTTATGGAAGTCTATGGTTGCCTAGATTGGTTCTCAATTAGAGGCAGGTGTTTATCGTTGTCTCTGATTGGGAACCATATTTAGGCAGCCATGTTCTTTGGGTATTTTGTGGGTGACTGTCTTCTGTCTTTGTGTCATTGCACCAGATAGGACTGTTTCGGGTTTTCACATTTGTTGTTTTGTATTTTGTAGTGTTCTCGTGTATGGTCTTTATTAAACATGTTGAACTCTAACCACGCTGCATTTTGGTCCTCCTCTCCTTCAGCGGAAGAAAACCATTACAGTGCTTTGCTTTTTCTTGGCAGTTGTAAATGAGAACTTGTTCTCAACTGGCCTACCTGGTTAAATAAAGGTTAAATAAAACAAATTAAAAACTCTTACAATGTGCCATGGGATCTTTTTTAAATGTATTTTAATTTAACATTTATTTAACTAGGCGAGCCAGTTAAGAACAAATTCTTATTTACAATGACGGCCTAGGAACAGTAGGTTAACTGCCTTGTTTAGAATGACAGATTTTTACCTTGTCAGCTCGGGGATTCAATCTAGCAACCTTTCGGTTACTGGCCCAAAGCTCTAACCACTAGGCTACCTGCCGCCCCGGGTTAGCTGACTCACAGAGAGTCAGCACATCCGTTTAACATCCCACTCGAAAGACAGCACCCTACATAAGGAAGCGTCCCCAATCACTGCCCTGGGGCATTGGGATATTATTTTAGACCAGGGGAAAGTGTGCCTCCTACTAGCCCTCCAAAACCACTTCCAGCAGCATCTGGTCTAGGGACCGACCAGGACCAACCCTGCTTAGCTTCTGAAGCAAGCCAGCAGTGGGATGCAGGGTGGTATGGTGCTAGACAAATGCTGCCCTTACAATATTAACAATGTTTTACAATTCCAGTTAAAATAGAAGATTGTAAGAAATACTGTAGCCTACCATTACTATATCCAACCCAACTCCATTTGTTGCCACTATCATGTATCCCACTGGTTTGCTAACTTTTTGACCCATGACCCCTAGAAAAAGGAGTGGGACAAAACTTGCAACCCCCGTGCACGCACATGCATGTATGCATACGTGAACATGAGCACACATTTACTGTGCAAATGTAGCCTGTCATTACAGCCATAAAAGGTGAATCATTTTCAAAACGCAAGATACGCATGTCACTTCAAAATCATACGCTACTTGTAGCAGAGGTTGCAGGATCAGATGGAAAGCATATTCTGTCTGCACCACGCCATCACTGCCAGCACAGTAGCCCTGTTCTTCCTCAAAAATATCGTAATAAATTCACAATGTTACATCTTCATCCCATAATACTGAAGGCAGTGCAATGTTACAGCTGCTTATCTTTAGACATTAGCCGGTAGGCAGCCAATATCCAGCAACTTCGCACAGCCATTGAAGAGGAAGAGAACAACATTCCACAGGCCACAATCAACAGCCTGATCAACTCTATGCGAAGGAGATGTGTTACGCTGCATGAGGCAAATGGTGGTCCCACCAGATACTGACTGGTTCTGTGACCAACGGATGCATATCTGTATTCCCAGTCATGTGTAAGCCTAATGAATTGACTTCAATTGACTCATTTCCTTATATGAACTGTAACTCAGTAAAATCTTTGAAATTGTTGCATGTTGTGTTTATATTTTTTTCAGTATAGACCTCAATAACATGGAGCATATACTGAAATATGAAAATGATCAATCAAATCGGCAGGTAGCCTATTGTTCTGGCAAAGATGAGTCAGTAGTAGATTGCTAAACTATATTTTATACGGATGTTATACATTGGCCTTTGCTGTTTTTCCCAGGCAAAACTTGAGGAAATTAAACAAGTTCTGTCTGGGCACTTATCTGGATAGCAAGCGCTACCGGATCACCAAGTCTAGGACCAAAAGGCTTCTCAACAGCTTTTACCTCCAAGCCATAAGACTCCTGAACAGGTAATGAAATGGCTACCCGGACTATTTGCATTGTGCCCCCCCCCCACTCAACCCCAACCACTCTTTTACACTGCTGCTACCCTCTGTCATATATGCATAGTCACTTAAACTATACATTCTTGTACATGCTACCTCAATTAGCCCGACTAACCGGTGCCTGTAAATAGCCTCCTCACTGTTTTTTTCACTGCCTTTTTACTGTTGTTTTTTATTTCTTTACTTATCTATTGTTCACCTAATAGCTATTTTTTACTTCAAATTTGCACTGTTGGTTAGGGCCTGTAAGTTATATTCGGCGCACGTGACAAATAAACTTTGATTTGATATGCGTGCCCGCCTTTGCGCGCCAATGCGGATGACTGTCATTGGTCAACAATCAAGACATGCAACTTTTGGTTTTGAAGCATACAGCGCCTTCAGAAAGTATTTACACCCCTTGACTTTTTCCACATTTTGTTGTGTCACATCCTGAATTTTAAATGGATTAAATTGTGATTTTGTGTCACTGGCCTACACATATCACCCCATAATGTCAAAGTAGAATTATGTTTTCAGATTCTTTTCCAAATTAATTGCAAATGAATAGCTGATATGTCTTGAGACAATAAGTACTCAACCCCTTTGTTATGGCAAAGCCTAAATAAGTTCAGAATTCAAAATGTGCTTATCAAGTCATGAGTTGCATGGACTCTGTGTACAATTATACTTTTTCACATGATATTTGAATGAATAACTCATTTCTGTAGGACATATTATCTGTAAGGTCCCTTAGTTGAGCAGTGAATTTGGTAACACTTACTTGACACAACTTGTCATAGCCTGTCATAATAGGATCATAACACTGTCATGACACATATTTACACCTGTTGTGACATATATTGAGTTATTGTATGGCTGGTTATGACACCTACATGAGTCTCAAAACCTACAAAATCTACCACGGTAAATTTATGGCTGGTTATGACACAAACATAAGAGTTTCAAAACTCACAAAAGATACCACACAAGGTAAAATATTCCATTACACCATAGCCGGCTTGTCAACAGTATGTTTATGTTATGAAACATTTTCTTGATTGAACATATTCAGTTATCATTGTAATTGCGCACACATTGATGTCAGACATGCATCTACCCCAATGCTCCATTTCTGATGAGTGGGGTGAATGCAGGAGAAGATTGAAGGACCAGGACAATACAACTCTCTTTTTGACTGCTGACTGACATAAGGCCATGTATGTGATATGCCTATGTGGCTTATATATTTATGATGGTCAAAATGCTTCTTGTCAGTGCCATATTTTCTACAAGTTATTTAAAATATGAGTGGAAAAAGACATGTAAAGGACGCATTACAAAAATAACAAAGGGCTTAAGAAACAAACTTTAAAATCAAAGCAAACTTCTTGCCAGGGAAAACACATTTGAATAAATGTGGCTTTTGACACTCTTATGTACAGTGCCTTGCGAAAGTATTCGGCCCCCTTGAACTTTGCGACCTTTTGCCATTTTTTTGTGAAGAATCAACAACAAGTGGGACACAATCATGAAATGGAACGACATTTATTGGATATTTCAAACTTTTTTAATAAATCAAAAACTGAATAATTGGGCGTGCAAAATTATTCAGCCCCCTTAAGTTGATACTTTGTAGCGCCACCTTTTGCTGCGATTACAGCTGTAAGTCGCTTTGGGTATGTCTCTATCAGTTTTGCACATCGAGAGACTGACATTTTTTCCCATTCCTCCTTGCAAAACAGCTCGAGCTCAGTGAGGTTGGATGGAGAGCATTTGTGAACAGCAGTTTTCAGTTCTTTCCACAGATTCTCGATTGGATTCAGGTCTGGACTTTGACTTGGCCATTCTAACACCTGGATATGTTTATTTTTGAACCATTCCATTGTAGATTTTGCTTTATGTTTTGGATCATTGTCTTGTTGGAAGACAAATCTCCGTCCCAGTCTCAGGTCTTTTGCAGACTCCATCAGGTTTTCTTCCAGAATGGTCCTGTATTTGGCTCCATACATCTTCCCATCAATTTTAACCATCTTCCCTGTCCCTGCTGAAGAAAAGCAGGCCCAAACCATGATGCTGCCACCACCATGTTTGACAGTGGGGATGGTGTGTTCAGGGTGATGAGCTGTGTTGCTTTTAAGCCAAACATAACATTTTGCATTGTTGCCAAAAAGTTCAATTTTGGTTTCATCTGACTAGAGCACCTTCTTCCACATGTTTGGTGTGTCTCCCAGGTGGCTTGTGGCAAACTTTAAACAACACTTTTTATGGATATCTTTAAGAAATGGCTTTCTTCTTGCCACTCTTCCATAAAGGCCAGATTTGTGCAATATACGACTGATTGTTGTCCTATGGACAGAGTCTCCCACCTCAGCTGTAGATCTCTGCAGTTCATCCAGAGTGATCATGGGCCTCTTGGCTGCATCTATGATCAGTCTTCTCCTTGTATGAGCTGAAAGTTTAGAGGGACGGCCAGGTCTTGGTAGATTTGCAGTGGTCTGATACTCCTTCCATTTCAATATTATCGCTTGCACAGTGCTCCTTGGGATGTTTAAAGCTTGGGAAATCTTTTTTTATCCAAATCCACCTTTAAACTTCTTCACAACAGTATCTCGGACCTGCCTGGTGTGTTCCTTGTTCTTCATGATGCTCTCTGCGCTTTTAACGGACCTCTGAGACTATCACAGTGCAGGTGCATTTATACGGAGACTTGATTACACACAGGTGGATTGTATTTATCATCATTAGTCATTTAGGTCAACATTGGATCATTCAGAGATCCTCACTGAACTTCTGGAGAGAGTTTGCTGCACTGAAAATAAAGGGGCTGAATAATTTTGCACGCCCAATTTTAAAGTTTTTGATTTGTTAAAAAAGTGTGAAATATCCAATAAATGTCGTTCCACTTCATGATTGTGTCCCACTTGTTGTTGATTCTTCACAAAAAAATACAGTTTTATATCTTTATGTTTGAAGCCTGAAATGTGGCAAAAGGTCGCAAAGTTCATGGGGGCCGAATACTTTCGCAAGGCACTGTAGGTGTCATAACCGGCCATAAAATAATGCAATTCGGAAAGTATTCAGACGCCTAATCTAGTATGGGTAGGATGGTCCTCTGAATCAGGACATACGTTCCTTGTCAGTAACAACCACATCATCAACAATAAGGGACATGGGCAGGAGGAGGGTTTATTTTCCAGGTCTTTATTTTCCTTGAAATATACCTGCAGGAGCGCGTGCTACGGGTGGGTGCTGCTATGGTGACCAGTGAGCTGAGATAAGGTGTGGCTTTACCTAGCAAAGACTTATAGATTACCAGGAGCCAGTGGGTTTGGCGACGAATATGAAGTGAGGGCCAGCCAACGAGAGCATACAGGTCGCAGTGGTGTGTAGTATTTGGGGCTTTGGTGACAAAACAGATGGCACTGTGATAGACTGCATTCAATTTGTTGAGTTGAGCATTGGAGGCTATTTTGTAAATTACATCGCCAAAGTCAAGGATCGATAGGATAGTCAGTTTTCCGAGGGTATGTTTAGCAGCATGAGTGAAGGATGCTTTGTTGCAAAATAGTTTACAGTCTAACCAGACACCTAGGTATTTGTAGTTGTCCACATATTCTAAGTCAGAACCGTTCAGAGTAGTGATGATGGACAGGCAGGCAGGTGCGGGCAGCGATCGGTTGAAGAGCATGCATTTAGTTTTACTTGCATTTAAGAGCAGTTGGAGGCTACGGAACGAGAGTTGTATGGCATTGAAGCTCGTTTGGAGGTTTGGTGGGGTGTACCTGGTAGGTTCATTGATCATTTGTGTGAGATTGAGGGCATCTAGCTTAGATTGTAGGACGGCCGGGGTGTTAAGTATATCCCAGTTTAGGTGGTCACTTTAGGTGGCCCCCCATCTATCTGAAGATATATGGGGGGCAATCAATTCACATATGGTGTCCAGGGCACAGCTGAGGGCTGAAGGGGGTTTATAACAAGCAGGAAACGGTGAGAGACTTGTTTCTGGAAATGTGGATTTTTAGAAGTAGAAGCTCGAATTGTTTGGGCACAGACCTAGATAGTATGACAGAACTCTGCAGTAGATTGCAACTCCATCCCATTTGGCAGTTCTATCTTGGCGGAAAATGTTATAGTTAGGGATGGAAATTTCTGGATTTTTGGTAGCCTTCCTAAACCAGGATTGAGACACAGCTTGGACATCTGGGTTGGCAGAGTGTGCTAAAGCAGTGAATAAAACAAACTTAGGGAGGAGGCTTCTAATGTTAACATGCATGAAACCACAGCTTTTATGTGTACAGAAGTCAACAAATGTGAGAGCCTGGGGAATGGGAGTGGAGCTAGGCGCGGCAGAGCCTGGACTAAACTCTACATCACCAGAGGAACAGAGGAGTAGGATAAGGGTACGGCTAAAGGCTATAAGAACTGGTCATCTTATTTGGTTACTACATGATTCCATATGTGTTATTTCATAGTTTTGATGTCTTCACTATTATTCTACAATGTAGAAAAAAGTAAAAAATAAAGAAAAACCCTTGAATGAGTAGGTGTGTTCAAACTTTTGACTGGTACTGTATATGTATTTTGGAGATTGGAAGGGCAAAGGGGCATGTGATCTGCACAGGTGAAGCCCTATTTCTGTACATGCCCGCATCTTGGTAATTGGAGTACGATGGAATCCATTCAATTGTTCTACTTTGCGAATTTGAACAGTAGAATGTCATATATTTGGTATACATGCTATGCAGAAGATGAAATGGCATTGTTATAAGCAGGGTTGGGGACAATTCCATTTTAATACCAGTCAATTCAGGAAGTATACTGAAATTCAAAAGATCTTTAATGCTTTTCAATTAGGAAAATTTGGAATTGGAATTTGATATACATTTTGACTTAACATCTTTCATTTAAATGGAATTGACCCCAACCCTGGTTATAAGCTTTTCATAATAATTTGTAAGTGTTTAGAAGAAAGGCTTTGCAACCCTTGTAAAACATGCAACACATACCAGGGTCTGATTTGGAGAAAGTGTCCATATTCAGCAGGTTCCTGTTTGAATTAAAGAGACGGTGGGAAGTTAGAAATGACACAAAACAAGATAACAAACTGAGCGTCATGCTAGCCTGAGTCCCAGATGTGTTGGTGCTCTCTTGCTTATCATCATACAGTACATGGATATCACAATTAATAGCAGACATAGACCTTCCTTAAATGAAGTTGTTTGTTAAATTAAATAACCACAATTGAATCTCCCACTCCTGTGTGAGACCTGTAACTGCCTGTATAGAGAGTGCTGCCATTTTAAACTGAAGACCAGGATGACAGGGAAGGTAAGGGGGGATATAACACCTCTCTAGGGGTGGGATCCTCCCGGGGCTTTAGACTCAGAGGGAGCTATGTGTATGCATGTCTCAGGCTGGTGAGGTGTAGCTGGTAGCTGCTGGCGAATGAAGGAACATGTATTGGGGGATTTGCTCTGCTTTTCTTTCGTATAGTCAGATGTATGGGATACGCATTGTATACACCATTGAATGAAATGCTTACTTGCAGGTTCCTTCTCGATAATGCAACGAAAATGTATAATAAAAGAATACAAAAGTAAATAGCTCAATAGAATATAATTAAACAATAAGGCCCGAGGGGGTGTGGTATATGGCCAATATACCACGGCTGAGGGCAGTTCTTATGCACGACGCAACGCAAAGTGCCTGGTTACAGCCCTTAGCCGTGGTATATTGGCCATATACCACAAACCCCCGAGATGCCTTATTGCTATTATAAACTAGTTACAAACGTAATTCAGTAAAAATGAATGTTTTTGTCATGCCCGTGGTATACCATAGCTTTCAGACAATCGGCATTCAGGGCTCGAACCACCATATTTTAGTATAATACAGGAAGGCACAATTTAGAGTCCAATATTTAAACATGTTTGGGGGGCAGGGCAAGTGTTTAAATTGTGCAGTATGTAGTAATCATAAGAAGAGTCTGGTAGCAGTGCCTGTGTGCATGAGTGAGTGCATGTGTGCTAAGGTGCAGAGAATCAGCGCAAGTGGTCTGTCCAGTTCAAGTGTTCAGCAGACTGATGGCTTGTAGATAGAAACTGTCTCTGAGCCTGTTGGTATCAGACCTCATCCTCCAATATCGTAGGCCCTACGGTTAGGGAGTAAACAGCTCATGGCTGTGGTGTGTGTGGTCCTTGATGATGCTGTGGGCCTATCTCAAGAATCATTTCAAGTTGATGTCCTAGATGGGTGGGAGCACGGTCCCAGTGATGTACTGGGTCGTCTTCACCGCCCGCTTGTGGGCCTTGTGGTCATGGACGGAGCAATTTCCGTACCAGGCTGCGATGCAACCGGTCGGGACGCTCTCAATGGTGCAGTGGTAGTATGTGGAGAGGACCCAGGGTACATACTGAAATTCTTCAGCCGCAACTTAAAACTGCTGACTTTCTCTACTGCAGTCCTGTTTATGTGGATCGGGGCATTTTCCCTCCTCTGCTTCCTGAAGAGAACAATCAACTCTTTGTTTTGCTGACATTGAGGGAGAGCTTGTTGCCCTGGCACCACAATGCCAGTTCACTTACCTCCTCCTTATAGGCTGATTTGTCGTTGTTGGCCTAGAACTGTGGTGTTGTCAGCAAACCTGATGATGGAGTTGGTGTCGTGCAAAGCCACGCAGTCGTGAACAGGGAGTACAGCAGAGGGCTGAGGACACACCCCTGGGGTTCCCTGTGTTAAGAGTCAGTGTGGAGGTGTTGTTGCCAATCCTCAAGCTTTTGTGGTTTCCCCAACAGGAAGTCCAGGATCCAGTTGCAGAGGGTTGGTGTCCAGACCCAGGGCTCTGAGCTTGTTGTCGAGCTTGGAGGGAACAATAGTGTTGAATGCTGAACTGTAGTCAATGAACAGTATTCTCACATACTGTATGTGTTCCTCTTGTCCAGATGTGTTACGGCCGTGTGAATAGCGATGGAAATGGCATCTTTCATGGATCTGTTGGAGTAGTAGGCAAATTAGAGTGGGTCCAGTGTGATGGCCATGACCAGCCTCTCGAGGCACTTCATGATGACTGTGGTGAGTGCGACGGGGCGATAGTCATTTGGGCATGTCACCTGTATTCTCTTGGGCACTGGGATGATGGTGTTCTCCTTGAAGCATGTGAGGATTACAGCCTGGGACAGGAAAAGGTTGAAGATGTCGGAAAAGACGCCAGCCAGCTCGTCAGCACATACTTGGCCAGGGATGCCATCTGGGCCAGCAGTTTTGTGAGTATTCACTCTTTTAAGAGTTTTGCCCATGTCAGCCTCAGAGAGCGAAAGCACCTGGTCGTCCAGAGCAGCTACTGTCTTCCTGGACAGCTCGGTATTGTCTCCCTTGAAGCGAGCGTAGAGTGTGTTAAGCTCATATGGGAGGGAGGATTCGGTGGGCACCACACAGTTGGATTTGCCTTTGTAGTCCATGTTAGTCTGTAGTCCTTTGTTATCGAACATCAATTCAAGTTTGATTCTGTATTGTCTTTTTGCGTCCTTACTTTCCTTGTACACGTACGTGTCTATTTGTACGTGTCTCGCGCCACTGAGTCATTTGGGTTTGTTCTGATGACATTGAATGCTGCAGTACGGGCTCTCAGCATGGTATGGATATCTCAGTTCATCCATGGTTTTTGGTTGGGGTATGTCCGGATTGTTATTATAGGTACAACATCATCAACACATTTCCTAATGAAGCTTGTGACTGATGATGTATACTGAACAAACGTATAAATGCAACATGCAACAATTTCAACGATTTTACTGAGTTACAGTTCACGTAAGGAAATCAGGCAATTGAAATTAATTAATTAGGCAATAATCTATGGATTGCACATGAATGGGTTAGGACATAGCCATGGGTGGGCCTGGGAGGGCATATGCCCGCTCACTTGGGAGCCAGGCCCACCCACTGGGGAGCTAGGCCCAGGCAATCAGAATGAGTTTTTCCTCACAAAAGGGATTAATTACAGACGATCCCGCAGGTGAAGAAGATAGATGTGGAGGTCCTGGGCTGGTGTTGTTACAAGTGTGTGGTTGTAAGGTCGATTGGACTTACTGCCAAATTCTCTAAAATGACGTTAGAGGCGGCTTATGGTAGAGAAATTAACATAAAATTCTTGGCAACAGCTCTGGTGGACATTCCTGCAGTCAGCATTCCAATTGCATGCTCCCTCAAAACTTGAGACATCTGTGGTATTGTGTTGCGTGACAAAACCGCACATTTTATTGTCGCCAGCACAAAGAACACCTGTGTAATGATCATGCTGTTTAATCAGCTTCTTGATATGCCACACCTGTCAGGTGGATGGATTATATTAACAATGGAGAAATGCTCACTAACAGAGATGTAAAAACATGTGTGCACAATAAGCTTTTGTGTATGGAACATTTCTTGCATCATTATTTTATCTTTATATATTTTTTATTTCAACTTTATTTAACCAGGTAGACTAGGTGACAGTGTTTCCTAGCCTCAGTGCAGTGGGCAGCTGGGAGGAGGTGCTCTTATTCTCCATGGACTTTTCAGTGTCCCAGAACATTTTTGAGTTTGTGCTACAGGATTCAAAGTGATGCTTGAAAAAGCTAGCCTTAGCTTTCCCTTACTGCCTGTGTATATTTGTTCCTAACATCCCTGAAAAGTTCCATATCACGGGGGCTATTCGATGCTAATGCAGAACGCCATTTCAGCTCATGAAACATGGGACCAATACTTTATTTTGTTGCGTTTATATTTTTGTTCAGTAAATATTCCTCAATGTTGATGGATGAGTCCTAGTTGGATGAATCTTTGAACATACTCCAATCAGTGTTCTCAAAACAGTCCTGCAGCATTGACTCTGCCTCCTCTGTCCAGCGCCTCACAATTGTCTGTTTTAGTGGCTCCCTCTTGAGTTGCTGCTTGTAGGCAGGGAGTAGGAACAAAAAGACGTGATCAGATTGGCCAAAGTGGGGGCGGGGATGTCTTTGTACGAGTCACGGATGCTTGTATATAGATGGTCCAGCAAGTTATTTTTTCTTGTGGGGCAGGATACTTGTTGGTGATATTTAGGAACTCCAGATCTGCTGAACAGGAGCTTGAGATGTTTTAAACTTCGGTACACCAGGAATTGTCAATAAGGAAACATACCCCTCCCCCTACTCTTACCAGAACCTGCCATTCGATCTATATGGAAAAGGGAAAACCCTTCTGGTTGAATAGCAGAGTCAGGTGTATCGCCCATAAGCCACGTCTCTATAAAAACAAGGACACAGCATCCCCTGATGTCCCTTTGTAAAAACAAGGACACAGCATCACGTGATGTCCCTCTGCGATTGAAGCCTTACTCTGAGTTCAAAGTTTATTTTCTCAGCGATTGGACATTAGCCATCGGGATACTAGGAAGAATACTACGAAGGATACTAGGAAGAGGAGGCTGTGTAGCCCGTCTTGTAGCCAGCATAATGACAAATAAATAACCTGTTTGCAATAAGCACTAATGATAAACTCCCTATTCCTTTGACCAGGGCCCGTATGCACAAATTATCTCAGAGTAGGAGACTGATCTAGGATCTGTCCATATAATCTTATTAATTATGATCTAAAAGGCTAAACTTATCCTAGATCACTACACCTTCTCTGAGACTCTTTGTGGATATGGGTCCAGACAGATTCTTGAAATTCTGTCTGTAACTGACAGGTAGGAAGAACAGCTTTTAAAACCTCTTAAAGAGGCTGCGAATTTTTTTAGCTTTTTGTAAAAAATCGCACAAAATTTCAACGTCCTGCTACTCATGCCAGGAATATAGTATATGCATAGGATTAGTATGTGTGGATAGAAAACACTCTGAAGTTTCTAAAACTGGTTAAATCATGTCTGTGACTATAACAGAACGTGTGTAGGAGGCAAAATCCCAAGGAAAACTGTTCACAAAAAACACAAAAAAAATATCCCTCCGCCAGTCTCTGTATTGTCTATGGCAAGGGAAAGTAGATAGCGTCCAGTTTACAATGCCTACAGCTTCCACACTATGTCGCCAGTACTGGCAATTGAGTTGAAGTTTATCCTTGGTGAAATGAGGAATAGGCACTTCCTGTCTTCGGGTACACCGGAGGAAGTTATGAAAGGGAGAATATGGACTAATATTTTCAAGACTTGCTGCTATTGAATAGAGATCGCCCCGTGATCAATTTGATCGATTATTAACGTTTACTAATACCTAAAGTTGGATTACAAAAGTAGTTTGAAGTGTTTTGTCAAAGTTTATAGGCAACTTTTTTAATTTAAAAAAATGACGTTGCGTTTTGGAAAGCAGTTTTTTCCTGATCAGACGGGTTTCATAAATGGACATTTTGGGTATACATGGACAGATTTAATCGAAAAAAAGACCCAATTGTGATGTTTATAGGACATATAGGAGTGCCAACAAAGAAGCTCGTCAAAGGTAATGAATGTTTTATATTTTATTTCTGCGTTTTGTGTGGCGCCGGCTACGCTAATTATTCTGTTTACGTCCCCTTTGGGTATTTCAGGGGTTGCATGCTATCAGATAATAGCTTCTCATGCTTTCACCGAAAAGCATTTTAAAAATCTGACATGTTGGCTAGATTCACAACGAGTGTAGCTTTAATTGAGTACCCTGCATGTGTGTTTTAATGAAAGTTTGAGTTGTATCGAGTACTATTAGTTGTCACTCAGAAATTTCCGCTGATGTTGGTCCCTGTAGAGGGATGCATCCCTATTAATTTCTTCGCACCTAATTTATGAAACAATCTTCAGAATAACCTACAGTTGTTACCCTACAGGATGTATTGTTGCCTTTCAGAATGTCTTTACGATAGAATGTGGTAGATTTTCATGATTGTGTTTTGCATTTTTGTATTCTCTTGTTGAATTTGCTATGCTCCTATGCTGACATGATTGTGTAATTGTTATGTAATTGTAAGATGTAGGACTCTTTCGCAAAAGATACCTTGGTCTCAATGGGACTCTAAGGTCTTGATCGACCATTTTGTTGAGAGAATGACTACCTCTCCTACCTGTCTCATCCCTTCCTGGCCCAATGGGGACATGAGGAGAACGCATCCAATCAGAGTGCTTCCCTGCTGTGATTGACATTCTCTCACACCGCCACCCCATCGCCAGCTCAATGTTGACCTACTTGTTATCTTCTGTTAAACCACTGAGGTCACCTTAAGAGCACGCTATGGTTGTCTCTTGAGAAAAAGCTTCACCACCTATTTAGTTTAGCGAATTCAGGGGGTAACCCCGACCTGGACTCGAACCCAGGTCCAGGGACTGTAAGGCCAACACCTTAACCATTGCACCAAGGGTTTTGAACCTCTTGATGAGGTCACTACGTGTTGGGTTAAGGTCGCTACACTACCCCCCACTACCCCCACGCTCCTCTATACCAAGTCCCTCACGTGTACACGACTTAGTATGTACAGTGGGGCAAAAAAGTATTTAGTCAGCCACCAATTGTGCAAGTTCTCCCACTTAAAAAGATGAGAGGCCTGTAATTTTCATCATAGGTACACTTCAACTATGACAGACAAATTGAGGGAAAAAAATCCAGAAAATCACATTGTAGGATTTTTAATGAATTTATTTGCAAATTATGGTGGAAAATAAGTATTTGGTCAATAACAAAAGTTTATCTCAATACTTTGTTATCTTCTTGATCCTACCGATACCGGATCCGGGAGAGTGACTACACCCTCAGGCTCATTACCATAACGCAACGTTAACGATTTCTAAAAATCGCAAATGAAATGAAATAAATATGCCTGCTCTCAAGCTTAGCCTTTTCTTAACAACACTGTCATCTCAGATTTTCAAAATATGCTTTTGAACCATAGAAAATCAATCATTTGTGTAAGAGTGTTGATGGCTAGCTTAGCATTTAGCGTAGCATTTAGCACATAACATTTTCACAAAAACCAGCAAAGGAATCAAATAAAATAATTTACCTTTGAAGAACTTCAGATGTTTCAATGAGGAGACTCTCAGTTACATAGCAGATGTCCAGTTTTTCCTGAAAGATTCTTTGTGTAGGACAAATCGCTCCGAAACATTTGGCTACCGAAACGAACCGAAAATTCAGTCACCAAAACGTCGAACTTTTTTCCGAATTAACTCCATAATATCGACCGAAACATGGCAAACGTTGTTTGAATCAATCCTCAAGGTGTTTTTTCACATATCTCTTCATTGATATGCCGTTCGTGGAAGCATGGTTTTTCTCAGAATCCCATGGAAAAATACCAGCAGCTGAGTTTTGTGCACCAATTTCCACGCAGGACACCGTGCGGACACTTGGAAAATGTAGTCTCTTATGGTCAATCTTCCAATGATATGCCTGCAAATACGTCACAATGCTCCAGACCCCTTGGGGAAACGATAGAAAGGGTAGGCTCATTCCTGTCGCATTCACAGCCATATAAGGAGATAATGCAAATCGGAGCCTCAGAAATCCTGTTCATTTCCTGGTTGCAGAAACATCTTGGTTTTGCCTGAAGCTTCTGTTCTAGGGCACTCACAGTGAAAATCTTTGCAGTTTTGGAAACGTCAGAGTTTTTTCTTTCCAAAGAAAAATTCCATGCATAGTCGAGCATCTTTTTGTGACAAAATATTGCGCTTAAAACGGGAACGTCTTTTTATCCAAAAATGAAATAGCGCCCCCCTAAGCTCAAGATGATTTATATACCCTTTGTTGGCAATGACAGAGGTCAAACATTTTCTGGAAGTCTTCACAAGGTTTCCACACACTGTTGCTGGTATTTTGGCCCATTCCTCCATGCAGATCTCCTCTAGAGCAGTGATGATTTGGGGCTGTTGCTGGGCAACACGGACTTTCAACTCCCTCCAAAGATTTTCTATGGGGTTGAGATCTGGAGACTGGCTAGGCCACTCCAGGACCTTGAAATGCTTCTTACGAAGCCACTCCTTCGTTGCCCGGGCAGTGTGTTTGGGATCATCATTGTCATGCTGAAAGACCCAGCCACGTTTCATCTTCAATGTCCTTGCTGATGGAAGGAGGTTTTCACTCAAAATCTCACGATACATGGCCCCATTCATTCTTTCCTTTACACGGATCAGCCCTCCTGGTCCCTTTGCAGAAAAATAGCCCCAAAGCATGATGTTTCCACCCCCATGCTTCACAGTAGGTATGGTGTTCTTTGGATGCAACTCAGCATTCTTTGTCCTCCAAAAACAACGAGTTGAGTTTTTACCAAAAAGTTCTATTTTGGTTTCATCTGACCATATGACATTCTCCCAATCTTCTTCTGGATCATCCAAATGCTCTCTAGCAAACTTCAGACGGGCCTGGACATTTACTGGCTTAAGCAGGGGGACACGTCTGGCACTGCAGGATTTGAGTCCCTGGCGGCGTAGTGTGTTACTGATGGTAGGCTTTGTTACTTTGGTCCCAGCTCTCTGCAGGTCATTTACTAGGTCCCCCCGTGTGGTTCTGGGATTTGTGATCATTGTGATCATTTTGAGCCCAAGGGGTGAGATCTTGCGTGGAGCCCCAGATCGAAGGAGATTATCAGTGGTCTTGTATTGCTTCCATTTCCTAATAATTGCTCCCACAGTTGATTTCTTCAAACCAAGCTGCTTACCTATTGCGGATTCAGTCTTCCCAGCCTGGTGCAGGTCTACAATTTTGTTTCTGGGGTCCTTTGACAGCTCTTTGGTCTTGGCCATAGTGGAGTTTGGAGTGTGACTGTTTTGAGGTTGTGGACAGGTGTCTTTTATACTGATAACAAGTTCAAACAGGTGCCATTAATACAAGTAACGAGTGGAGAACAGAAGAGCCAGAAATCTTGCTTGTTTGTAGATGACCAAATACTTATTTTCCACCATAATTTGCAAATAAATTCATTAAAAATCCTACAATGTGATTTTCTGGATTTTTTTTCTCATTTTGTCTGTCATAGTTGAAGTGTACCTATGATGAAAGTTACAGACCACTCATCTTTTTAAGTGGGAGAACTTGCACAATTGGTGGCTGACTAAATACTTTTTTGCCCCACTGTATATCAAACATAGTGTTCAGGCCGAAGCAACGCAAGATGGTAGAGGACGGAGTACAAAACATTACAATTCTAAATAGAAAAGTACAATTCATTCCAACCTATCAGGCATGGATTGTTTGAACAAAGTAAAACAGGCGATGATTTTTCACATCATAGGAACATCTTTGAATAATGTACCGGAACTATATGACTTAAAACACTGCTTTTTACAGTGCCCAAACAAAGATAACTATATCATTTTACGACTGCAATACATTTACCGCCTGTTTATTTCACACAACCTTATTCAACATTATTATGTAAGGCATAAACAACGAGGGGTTATGAGTTCTCTGGACATAATTCACAACGTGGAAGGAGAAAAATGGATAGTTAATTTACTGCGGCTGTAACCCACAACAAGTTAAGTCTGGATTGACAGCGTCTAAGATCAAATCATACTATACAGGCTCTGATGCTCGTCGGATGTGGGAGGGCTTGCAAATTATCACGGATTACAAAAGGTAAACCCAGCCGTGAACTGCCCAGTGACGCGAGCCTACCAGACAAAATAAATGCCTTCTATGCTTGCTTCGAGAAAAGCAACACTGAACCATGCGTGAGAGCACCAGCTGTTCTGGTATACCGAGGTTTAAAACATCTCAAGCTCCTGCTCACCCGATCTGGAGTTAATAAATATCACCAACATGTATCCTGCCCCTCAAGAAAAAATAACATGCTGGACCATATACTGTATACAAACATCCGTGACTCATACAAAGATACTTCGGGCAAATCCGATCACGTCTCTCTGTTCCTACTCACCGCCTACAACCAGCAACTAAAGAGGGAGTCACCAACACAGAAAATAGCGAGGCGCTGGACAGAGGAGGCAGACTCAATGCTGCAGGACTGTTTAGAGAATACTGATTGGAGTATGTTCCAAGATTCATTCACCCAGGACTCATACATCAACATTGAGGAATATTTACTCAACAAAAATATAAACGCAACAAAATAAAGTGTTGGTCCCATGTTTCATGAACTGAAATAAAAGATCCCATTAATGTTCCATACTCACAAAAAACTTATTGTGCACAAATTTGTTTACATCCCTGTTAGTGAGCATTTCTCGTTTGCCAAGATAATCCATCCACCTGACAGGTGTGTCACACAACACAATGTCACAGATGTCTCAAGTTTTGAGGGAGCATGCAATTGGCATGCTGACCTGCAGGAATGTCCACCAGATCTGTTGTCAGATAATTTAATGTTCATTTCTCTACCATAAGCTGATGTCAATGTTGTGAACAGAGTACCCCATGGTGGCGGTGGGGTTATGGTATGTACAGGCATAAGCTACGGACAACGAACACAATCACATTTTATCGATAGCAATTTGAATGCACAAAAATACAGTGAGATCATGAGGCCCATTGTGAAGCTCATATTTTTTAAGGTATCTGTGACCAACAGATACAAATCTGTATTCCCAGTCATGTGAAATCCATAGATTAGGGCCTAATTTATTTATTTAAATTGACTGATTTCCTCATATGAACTGTAACAGTAAAATCAATGAAATTGTTGTATGTTGCATTTATATTTTTGTATAAAATGGTTTGGAATAACCTTCAATATCACAGTACAATCCACATTATGCAATGATATATAGATACTTATGAGGCTTTCATAAACATAAATTGTAACTCGTTTCAAGAAATTAGTCATATGTCACTATTTCACGGAGCGCCATTTTAAAGTATACTTTTTTTGGGGCAGAAATGCATTCTGGAACATATGAACTTTCATTACCTTAATAACAATCACGTGGTAGAACTGCTTAAGTGTTGCTCTTTCTGGAGGACCGAGTTTTGAAATCAGTGGAATTAGAGTATGATAGCTAAGGAGATTCTGGCGTTTGATTGCAAATATGCAGACGGAGTCGAAAAGAGAACACACAGAAGGCTCCGGATTACAGCTTCAAACTAAGAGCAACCATGGTATCCATGACAGAGAGGGAGCAGCGTCCATCCATGTATACAGGTAAGAGAGTCTAGCTAGCTACATTTTCAGATATTACACGTTTCGAATTTTGTCAGATAGTTGTTTTCATTTCACGTTAAAATGTACTGTTAGCTGGCTGGCTAGCTAGCTAACGTTAAGTGTATGATCTGTGTAGTAATATTATTTGTATCTCAGAGCCATTTGCATTGCTAGTTATAGCCTAATGTTAGCTAGCTAACATTGAACCTGGTTGGTTAGCTACCTGTAGATTCATGCAGGGTAGTAACGTTAAGAGTTGGGATTATGGTTCATTGTTTAGCTAGCTACATGTCTAAACAAAAGACTCTATTTCAATAGAATGTCGATAGATGTAACTGGTAAATTCGCTCTGGCTATCTACTGTTTTCAGTTCACTCTTGTCTGAGTGTGCCAGAGTGCAGAATAACTGACGAATTTACGAACGCTCAACACCTGTTGAATATGGCCGGTGTCAGTAAACGTTGGCCAAAAAAAAGCATAATTAAATTGCTGCCAGCAGCACAGTTGCAGTCACCAATGCTCTGGATAATATAAAAACAAACTAACCAGCTCTGCTCGGGCGAGTAAAATGGTCAAAGTGACTTGTTCTCTCATTTGTTTCTGAAAGTAGCTAGCAAGCTAGCCAATGTTAGCCAGTTAGCTTGGGTGCTTGACTGCTGTTGCTAGGTTAGAACACTTGAATCAGCCCTACTTTTCAGCCAGAGCGTCCAGTGTGCGCCCCTAGAGCGAAACGCTCTGAATTTATGAAAGACCAATCTGACAATGCTCTGAGTTTACAAACGCCTAGAGCACACTCTGGCACTCCAGATTAAATTTACGAACACACTCGTAATATAAACCAGCCTTTAATCTTTAAATCTTTGTTTGTTTAGTACATAGTCTCACATGTGAATCCTTAAAGAGATCGGTGGGGCTAAAGCTTAAAAGGGTGTGAACGATGCTGAATGGGTGTAGACAAAGAAAAGCTCTCCAGTTCTCTCCAGTTCTCCAAAACATTCAAGGGCCATTTTCTCAAAAGTGAGGTTACAAGTTTAGCAACTTTCAAAGCAAAATTACTTTCCCATTGTTCCTCAACTGTAGTTTATGATATACAATTTTCTAGCTCTGAGTATCTACTTTTATCCAATGTAATGAACACAATGTCAAATTTTGCTACATAAGACCGAATCGAGCAGGTCGGTCACAATTGAGGTTGGTCCATAACAACAAGTGAACCGATTAAAGAATGCATCTTCTAGGGCTTAATAGAATGACTGTAATAATAAACAGTAATGATAAATAATTATTCAAAAAAATGTCTATTCTGGTTGGTTGAGGCTTCACTCTAGCTCTAGCAAATCATTAAATTGGATATGTATGGGAAATATGAGAAATGATTGGAACTCTATTCCTTCTGTTATTATATCAAGACCCTAATTGGCATCGTACCAAACCAACAGTTGCAGCTAAAGTAGTGGGACATTTGAGTTTAATAGGTGCTTTACTGGCGAGATAGGGGGGAAATGTATTTTACGGGCCACTCATTGAAACAATCCTCTCCTGGTGGTAATCAAGGTAAACTCCTGCAGTGTCTGCCACGCTCTGCTTGTCTAATAGGATCTCACTGGAGCTCCGTTTGGGTGGCAGGAGCCTCAGCTCTTATATAAGAAACCAGCGAGAGACAGAGAGCTCTCGCTCACACACACAGACACACACTCAAGCACACACGTGTGTGCTCATACACACACACACTTTCTCTCTCGTTTACTCTTATTTTTAATCAAAGAAACACACACACACACAGGGTCTCTCTGGTATCTGTATCCCTGCTCTTTCCACGCTATCTTTCCCTCTCCTACTCTCTCTAACAATGTGTGTTATGCGTCTTAGTCTGAATGGGTAGAGTAATCCATTTAAATTCATTTGGTTCCCTCCCTGCAATGGCTCGAAGCGATACTACTGAAGGAAACATGTGAGACATCAGTGGGTTAAACCTTGAAGAAAAGAGAGAAGGGGAATAGAAAGAAGGAGACAGAGAGAGTAAGAAGACGCAGAGAGAAGCTCGGAAAGAGAGAAAGGGAGAGTTTGGGGGAATAGGGATTGCCTCGAGGATGGAGAGGGAGAGAGAGAAATGGAGGGAACATAAGCATGAACTCTATAGAACGCTTATCAGTAGCTTCAACCGAGGACAGCAAGCTTATCCAAGACAGCAGTGTACAGAGGCCAGGATGTTTAAAGGGGCAATCTGGGATTGGTACAACCATTATTGTACTTTATTATTTTCAGATATGAGAACAGTACAACCCAACCCTCATTCCCCCATCCATCCATCCCTCCCTCCAATCCCTCCCTCCCATTCACCCACCAAGGCATCATACAAGGATGTCATAGAAAAGTCAATTAAATTAAAATAGGACAGAAACAAACAGTAACAGAAACAAAAACAATGGGAAAATTTCAATAAAAATATAATCAGTATTATAATTATAGTTTAATCTTATCAGCACAATATATGGCCACTAGAACAGACATGACTGCTTACCAAAATACGCAAGTTACACCAAGTAAAAGACAGGCTCTCCACGCATTGAATTAATGGAGACCAGGTTAAGTCAATCTTTTGTCGGGACCCATGCGGAGTGTACCTAACCTTCTCCAGAGGCAGAGATGACATCAACGCGTGGTAGCATTCTGGTCTAGGGGAAGTACCCCAAAAATGGCAGTGAACCGGTTGGAGCTAAGAATTGTATTACACATATGTGAGAATGCCTAAAAAATGGGGTCCCAGAAGCCCCTCAAAGATTGGCATGAAACATGTGTCCCACAGTCGCTGGGATCTCAAACACTTTGGGTCAACATTTGGATACATTTTTAGCATTTGTTGACTTTTAAATCAATTATATACAATATATAATGGCTATAAATCAATAATATATATAGCCATTGATTCTTGGAGAATATAACTTATAAATGCCTCATGAGCTGAGTTCAACAATCGTACCCCATCAGAATCCGAAATATAAGGTTGTTTTACTGCATTGTTTGTAAACAATGTGATTGAAAACAAACACCGTTTAGCTTCAAAACATAGTTAAATCTATAATTTAGATTTTCTTGCATCCATAGCTCTGTTTATACATTTAAGAGTGTTTACATTTTTCCTAACCCATCCCTCAGGTGTTTACAAAAACTAGAGGCGAGGTGAACACTGTTGTTTTTCAAGTCCCGGATTGCCCCTTTAAGGCATAAATCAGAGCAAAATGTTGGCATTTTAATGTTAAATGTTTGCCTACCTTTGATGTCGAAGCTGTCATAATCAAAAAAATCGAAATGCCACGCATCTTTCAAGAATCAAATGTTTAGTCTGCTTTTGAGGGTCATCAAGCTGACATCTATCTTTCAAACTAGAGTGATGAAAGAAATTGGTGGAAGAGCCAGTCCTATTTTATGTTGCAATGTGTTCTCAGATCAGACCGAGTTCAGACTCCGAGGTGGATAGACATCATTCAACATCTGGTAGGCTGACAGACACCTGTTTTTGATGAAGGGAGAACACAAGCCGTCCTGCTGTAGGACACCAAGAGTAACTGAACTGAAAAGAGAAAATAATCTCTCTCCATGTAGGCTCAATGGGATCAAAACTGAGAAACGTAGGATTGTTGTATAATTGTGATTGATTTTGTTGTGTGTGACATAATTTACAAGTACAAAGTTAGAACATATAAATAAGCACAGATAAGGTTTTCTAAAGGTTAACTAATAATAAGTCTACTTTACATTTGACATAATACCCCATCCTTGTTTGTTATCTGTCACAGGGGGAGACACCCTGGACCCAAACTGTTACAGACCTATATCCATCCTGCCCTGCCTATCTAAGGTCTTCAAAAGCCAAGTCAACAAACAGGTCACTGACCATCTCGAATCCCACCGTACCTTCTCCGCTGTGCAATCTGGTTTCCGAGCCGGTCATGGGTGCACCTCAGCCACACTCAAGGTACTAAACGATATCATAACCGCCATCGATAAAAGACAGTACTGTGCAGCAGTCTTCATCGACCTTGCCAAGGCTTTCGACTCTGTCAATCACCATATTCTTATCGGCAGACTCAGTAGCCTCGGTTTTTCGGATGACTGCCTTGCCTGGTTCACCAATTACTTTGCAGACAGAGTTCAGTGTGTCAAATCGGAGGGCATGCTGTCCGGTCCTCTGGCAGTCTCTATGGGGGTGCCACAGGGTTCAATTCTCGGGCCGACTCTTTTCTCTGTGTATATCAATGATGTTGCTCTTGCTGCGGTCGATTCCCTGATCCACCTCTACGCAGACGACACCATTCTATATACTTTCGGCCCGTCTTTGGACACTGTGCTATCTAACCTCCAAACAAGCTTCAATGCCATACAACACTCCTTCCGTGGCCTCCAACTGCTCTTAAACGCTAGTAAAACCAAATGCATGCTTTTCAACCGGTCGCTGCCTGCACCCGCATGCCCGACTAGCATCACCACCCTGGATGGTTCCGACCTAGAATATGTGGACGTCTATAAGTACCTAGGTGTCTGGCTAGACTGCAAACTCTCCTTCCAGACTCATATCAAACATCTCCAATCGAAAATCAAATCAAGAGTCGGCTTTCTATTCCGCAACAAAGCCTCCTTCACTCACGCCGCCAAGCTTACCCTAGTAAAACTGACTATCCTACCGATCCTCGACTTCGGCGATGTCATCTACAAAATGGCTTCCAACACTCTACTCAGCAAACTGGATGCAGTCTATCACAGTGCCATCCGTTTTGTCACTAAAGCACCTTATACCACCCACCACTGCGACTTGTACGCTCTAGTCGGCTGGCCCTCGCTACATATTCGTCGCCAGACCCACTGGCTCCAGGTCATCTACAAGTCCATGCTAGGTAAAGCTCCGCCTTATCTCAGCTCACTGGTCACGATGGCAACACCCATCCGTAGCACGCGCTCCAGCAGGTGTATCTCACTGATCATCCCTAAAGCCAACACCTCATTTGGCTGCCTTTCGTTCCAGTACTCTGCTGCCTGTGACTGGAACGAATTGCAAAAATCGCTGAAGTTGGAAACTTTTATCTCCCTCACCAACTTCAAATATCAGCTATCTGAGCAGCTAACCGATCGCTGCAGCTGTACATAGTCTATTGGTAAATAGCCCACCCTTTTCACCTACCTCATCCCCATACTGTTTTTATTTATTTACTTTTCTGCTCTTTTGCACACCAATATCTCTACCTGTACATGACCATCTGATCATTCATCACTCCAGTGTTAATCTGCAAAATTGTAATTATCTGCCTACCTCCTCATGCCTTTTGCACACATTGTATATAGACCCCCCCTTTGTTTTCTACTGTGTTATTGACTTGTTAATTGTTTACTCCATGTGTAACTCTTTGTTGTCTGCTCACACTGCTATGCTTTATCTTGGCCAGGTCGCAGTTGCAAATGAGAACTTGTTCTCAACTAGCCTACCTGGTTAAATAAAGGTGAAATAAAAATAAATAAATAAATAAAACGCTCTGTTGATAGGCTAGGGCTGTCTTGATTGGCTCACCAATAGATCTTAGTCTCACCTCCTGGCTACACTAGTGACCATATCCCCCGTGCATCCCGCAAAGGCGGAGGTGTTGCTAACATTTACGATAGCAAATTTCAATTTACAACAAAAAAAATGACATTTTCGTCTTTTGAGCTTCTAGTCATGAAATCTATGCAGCCTACTCAATCACTTTTTATAGCTACTGTTTACAGGCCTCCTGGGCCATATACAGCGTTTCTCACTGAGTTCCCTGAATTCCTATAGCAGATAATATTCTAATCTTTGGTGACTTTAATATTCACATGGAAAAGTCCACAGACCCACTCCAAAAGGCTTTCGGAGCCATCATCGACTCAGTGGGTTTTGTCCAACATGTCTCTGGACCCACTCACTGTCACAGTCATACGCTGGACCTAGTTTTGTCCCATGGAATAAATGTGGTGGATCTTAATGTTTTTCCTCATAATCCTTGACTATCGGACCACCATTTTATTACGTTTGCAATTGCAACAAATAATCTGCTTAGACCCCAACCAAGGAACATCAAAAGTCGTGCTATAAATTCACAGACAACACAAAGATTCCTTGATGCCCTTCCAGACTCCTTCTGCCTACCCAAGGACGCCAGAGGACAAAAATCAGTTAACCACCTAACTGAGGATCTCAATTTAACCTTGCGCAATACCCTAGATGCAGTTGCACCCCTAAAAACTAAAAAAAATTCTCATAAGAAACTAGCTCCCTGGTACACAGAAAATACCCGAGCTCTGAAGCAAGATTCCAGAAAATTGGAACGGAAATGGCGCCACACCAAACTGGAAGTCTTCCGACTAGCTTGGAAGGACGGTACCTGTGCAGTACCGTAGAGCCCTTACTGCTGCTCGATCATCCTATTTTTCTAACTTAATTGAGGAAAATAAGAACCATCCGAAATTCCTTTTTGATACTGTCGCAAAGCTAACTAAAAAGCAGCATTCCCCAAGAGAGGATGACTTTCACTTTAGCAGTGATAAATTCATGAACTTCTTTGAGGAAAAGATTATGATTATTAGAAAGCAAATTACGGACTCCTCTTTAAACCTGCGTATTCCTCCAAACCTCAGTTGTCCTGAGTCTGCACAACTCTGCCAGGACCTAGGATCAAGAGAGACGCTCAAGTGTTTTAGTACTATATCTCTTGACACAATGATGAAAATAATCATGGCCTCTAAACCTTCAAGCTGCATACTGGACCCTATTCCAACTAAACTACTGAAAGAGCTGCTTCCTGTGCTTGGCCCTCCTATGTTGAACATAATAAACGGCTCTCTATCCACTGGATGTGTACCAAACTCACTAAAAGTGGCAGTAATAAAGCCTCTCTTGAAAAAGCCAAACCTTGACCCAGAAAATATAAAAAACTATCGGCCTATATCGAATCTTCCATTCCTCTCAAAAATTTTAGAGAAGGCTGTTGCGCAGCAACTCACTGCCTTCCTGAAGACAAACAATGTATACGAAATGCTTCAGTCTGGTTTTAGACCCCATCATAGCACTGAGACGGCACTTGTGAAGGTGGTAAATGACATTTTAATGGCATCGGACCGAGGCTCTGCATCTGTCCTCGTGCTCCTAGACCTTAGTGCTGCTTTTGATACCATCGATCACCAAATTCCTTTGGAGAGATTGGAAACCCAAATTGGTCTACACGGACATGTTCTGGCCTGGTTTAGATCTTATCTGTCGGAAAGATATCAGTTTGTCTCTGTGAATGGTTTGTCCTCTGACAAATCAACTGTAAATTTCAGTGTTCCTCAAGGTTCCGTTTTAGGACCACTATTGTTTTCACTATATATTTTACCTCTTGGGGATGTTATTCGAAAACATAATGTAAACTTTCACTACTATGCGGATGACACACAGCTGTACATTTCAATGAAACATGGTGAAGCCCCAAAATTGCCCTCGCTAGAAGCATGTGTTTCAGACATAAGGAAGTGGATGGCTGCAAACTTTCTACTATTAAACTCGGACAAAACAGAGATGCTTGTTCTAGGTCCCAAGAAACAAAGAGATCTTCTGTTGAATCTGACAATTAATCTTAATGGTTGTACAGTCGTCTCAAATAAAACTGTGAAGGACCTCGGGGTTACTCTGGACCCTGATCTCTCTTTTGAAGAACATATCAAGACCATTTCGAGGACAGCTTTTTTCCATCTACGTAACATTGCAAAAATCAGAAACTTTCTGTCCAGAAATTATGCAGAAAAATTAATCCATGCTTTTGTCACTTCTAGGTTAGACTACTGCAATGCTCTATTTTCCGGCTACCCGGATAAAGCACTAAATAAACTTCAGTTAGTGCTAAATACGGCTGCTAGAATCCTGACTAGAACCAAAAAATTTGATCATATTACTCCAGTGCTAGCCTCTCTACACTGGCTTCCTGTCAAAGCAAGGGCTGATTTCAAGGTTTTACTGCTAACCTACAAAGCATTACATGGGCTTGCTCCTACCTATCTCTCTGATTTGGTCCTGCCGTACATACCTACACGTACGCTACGGTCTCAAGACGCAGGCCTCCTAATTGTCCCTAGAATTTCTAAGCAAACAGCTGGAGGCAGGGTTTTCTCCTATAGAGCTCCATTTTTATGGAACGGTCTGCCTACCCATGTCAGAGACGCAAACTCGGTCTCAACCTTTAAGTCTTTACTGAAGACTCATCTCTTCAGTGGGTCATATGATTGAGTGTAGTCTGGCCCAGGAGTGGGAAGGTGAACGGAAAGGCTCTGGAGCAACGAACCACCCTTGCTGTCTCTGCCTGGCCGTTTCCCCTCTTTCCACTGGGATTCTCTGCCTCTAACCCTATTACAGGGGCTGAGTCACTGGCTTGCTGGGGCTCTCTCATGCCGTCCCTGGAGGGGGTGCGTCACCTGAGTGGGTTGATTCACTGTTGTGGTCATCCTGTCTGGGTTGGCGCCCCCCCCCTTGGGTTGTGCCGTGGCGGAGATCTTTGTGGGCTATACTCAGCCTTGTCTCAGGATGGTAAGTTGGTGGTTGAAGATATCCCTCTAGTGGTGTGGGGGCTGTGCTTTGGCAAAGTGGGTGGGGTTATATCCTTCCTGTTTGGCCCTGTCCGGGGGTGTCCTCGGATGGGGCCACAGTGTCTCCTGACCCCTCCTGTCTCAGCCTCCAGTATTTATGCTGCAGTAGTTTATGTGTCGGGGGGCTGGGGTCAGTTTGTTATATCTGGAGTACTTCTCCTGTCCTATTCGGTGTCCTGTGTGAATCTAAGTGTGCGTTCTCTAATTCTCTCCTTCTCTCTTTCTTTCTCTCTCTCGGAGGACCTGAGCCCTAGGACCATGCCCCAGGACTACCTGACATGATGACTGCTTGCTGTCCCCAGTCCACCTGGCCATGCTGCTGTTCCAGTTTCAACTGACCTGAGCCCTAGGACCATGCCCCAGGACTACCTGACATGATGACTCCTTGCTGTCCCCAGTCCACCTGACTGTGCTGCTGCTCCAGTTTCAACTGTTCTGCCTTATTATTATTCGACCATGCTGGTCATTTATGAACATTTGAACATCTTGGCCATGTTCTGTTATAATCTCCACCCGGCACAGCCAGAAGAGGACTGGTCACCCCACATAGCCTGGTTCCTCTCTAGGTTTCTTCCTAGGTATTGGCCTTTCTAGGGAGTTTTTCCTAGCCACCGTGCTTCTACACCTGCATTGCTTGCTGTTTGGGGTTTTAGGCTGGGTTTCTGTACAGCACTTTGAGATATCAGCTGATGTACGAAGGGCTATATAAATAAATTTGATTTGATTTGATTTGATTTAGTGTGCTGCTATGACCTTATATGGACTTGCGTTTTTGTTTTGATTATTAATGTGTTTTGCTGTCAAGACAGAGCAGCAACCCTGTGGGTTTCTACACTCTCATGTACACTCTGATGCCCAGTTGCCATGGAGTGAGTGTTTCATGGGGGAATTCACCCAACCCCATTCTGTCAGTGTCAGGGAATGAAGACAAACCCCCCTCATCACCCCCCACCCCCTCTAGACCAGCCCTGTCTGTTCACTGGTACAAGGTAGGCTGAAAATGCTAAACTCGCCAACTTCTTTACATTTGCCACCCAAACATGCTTGTTCAAAGAAAATGGCCTTCATATGCTATTTCTTTCAACTAATATCTGTAGCTGATCTACACTTTTTAAAACTGTTTTCAACTGTCGCTGAACAGATGTCATGAGCTGCATGTTATACTCTACTTTAATCAAGGGGATTGTATTCAAATGTATGTTTAGCCTAGTTTATCAGGGGAATTGTGATTCAACCAACATCTAAAGGGGAAAATATAGATATAAATAATGAAAGCAACATAATTTATTTATTTTCACGTCTACACAAAAAAATGATGGGTTGATTGGATGACCGTTGGGTTGTTTTCTTTAAAAAGGTTGGGTTGTTAATGCTGGGTTATTGAGATTTGGCTGAGTGGGAGGGTTAATTCTCCCGCCAAATCCAGAAGATCTAAGTGATCCGTCAAGCTTGTGAATGAGGATCGTTGCAGCTGTGCAGCAAGTCTACCAGACAGTGCAGCTTGTGCTGAGTGGAATTACTTTTTGATGGACAAATGGGCAAGGCGGTGAGTAAAAAGCTAGCTAGCCTACATTACTAATTATCCATTCAGGTTAAATAGACCTAGTTATCATAATATGTAATTATCTCAGTCATTGACAATTTTAGCTAATCTTATCTAGCACGCTAGCAAATAACCGCATGAATGCTAGCTTGAGATTTAGCTAGCATTTGCTAACTTAGCTGGCTAGCTAGCTAGCTATAGATTTTGTGAAGCTAGCTAGGCATATTCCCTGTCTCCGAGTACATTTAACATGGTTGTTGCTAGATTGCAAGCTTATAACTGATGTTTTTATGGTGGTACATTTATTCTATGTTTGTTTCTGAGTTAGCTGGCTAACGTAAACTCACCCCATTCCGTACAAATGTGCGCAACCACAACATTCAAACAATGCTACAAAGAAAACTAATGGGACTGTAGCGACTGTGTTGACTTCAAAATCGGGGGTGTGAACTAGGTTTCTATTCAAGCATTGATCGACATGGTAATGGCTCTATAGTATTGGAGAAAAGTTGAAAAAACGGACCCTCCGTTACATCGTGGCGTGTCATGTCGTAACGTACAGCAACTATTTCTGTCTTACAATCTCTCTCCACCAGGTGTAGCACTTCTCTCATCCTTTAAAAACAAGAAGTTGACAGTGACGGGGGTAAGGGGAGGATACCTAGTCATTTTTTTGCGTCATCATTGCATCCGATCATCATTCTCAAAGCCGCTGTTTACTTCTAAGATCACTTTAGCACCGCCCTAAAAACCCGATTCAAATTTGACACTAACCTTCAAATAGGTATGTAATGACACATTATATACACTCTTTATAGTGTTTTATTTACATTTTAGAGGCGATAAGGTGATAAGTTGGACAGATCGAGTGAAAAAAAAGCCATTTCCCCATACGACATCTCTCCTTAGTTTCGCTTCCCCACGCGCCATTTATAAAAAGACCCGACGGGGCTCATTACTTGCTTGAATTATGCAGAAACGGGCAGTGTTTAGGTCATTTAATTGATTCTGTTGGAAAGGGGAGAAATTGTGCTTTACAATGGTATTGACATTACAGTTGATCTGGAAGTATTACGTTTTTGGGGCACTAAAATAAGGGCAATTGTACGGACCAAGGCAATATACGAGTTTACGTGAGTTTACGTTAGCTAGTCTCAGTCTGGATACAGACAGTTACTTTAACGTTATATTGAAATGAAATGATTGTCTCAAATTGAAGCTATCCATTTTGACACTACTTAAACTGTGTTCATGTTATGTCTCCCCACTGCTCAGATACTAGAGGCTGAATGGCCCTGAGAGTGCTTCTCCCACCCCAAGTGTACCGAATGCAGATAGCTACATATTAAAATGAAAGTTGTTTCTGAAATGTTCATCCACGTTTATCCATTTTGGCTGTCCCCTAAAAGCTTGTTATGTCTTTGTCCCCAGATACTAAAGACGACATGGTTCTTGAGTGTTTCTCCCACCCCCAGTGTAGAGTGCAGGCAGCTACATATTGAAATTAAAGTAGTGTCTCAAATGTTCATCCACGTTTATCCATTTTGGCTGTCCCCTAAAAGCTTGTTATGTCTTTGTCCCCCAGATACTAAAAGACGACATGATCCTGAGAGTGTTTTTCCCAACCCCAGTGTAACGAGTTGGAAAGATGACTGCCCACCCAAGCATTGATGAGAATACATTTGGAATATTGAATATTATTTCATATGGAATACTTTAAATCAGAGGTGGGAAGTAACTAATTACAAATACTCTCGCTACTGTAAGGGCAGAAAGGCCAGACACTGGAGCAGAAGACTTTGTTTCGTTGTTGTTTTACATAAATTCCTATTGAAAATTGATACCTGGTAGGGGTTGGCGGAGGGTAAAGTGTTTACTTTTCTTCAGCCCCTTTCCTCGGCTTTAATTGGTAGGGCTGCTGTGATTTTCAAATGATGAATTGTGCTTCTAAAGTTGTTTTTAATTGTGTTTATCTTTTGCATGACTTCATTTTGTAGCTGAAATTAATATCTAAAAATAAACATTTTGTATTTTATCTACAATTTATCATGATTGGCCATATTTCATTTTAAGAATTTAATAGACTGTGTAGTGACGTTGTAACATTGGTTGTTATTGTTAGAAGTATTTGTACCTTTAGAAAATGAATGGATTTTGTAATAGAGAGAAGGTAGAAAAAAATAACCCAGCAATAAAGTAAGTAATAACTCACTGCTGGGTCAAAAATACATGGATAACAATTGCCCAGCAAAAGAGAAAAAGCAACCCACTGCTGGGTCAAACTAACCACATTTTGGGGCAAATCAAGTAACCCAACCATGCTGGGTCAAAATAACCCAGTGCTCGGTTACAGAAATTACCCAAGTTGACCCAGCATTTTTTTAATTTTTACATTTGGCCTATTTTATATGCCGCATACTTGCATTTTTCAAGTAGACAAGAGTGGTGAAAGAGTCCACTAAATAAGCACCAATGAGCACTAAGTGCTCAATAGGCTATATACGACAAGTAGGCTGTGTAGTCTATACTTGTATTTGCCCGGTCATACACTAAGAATCAACAGAATCTTGATTCCAGTGGTATCCTACCTAAGCAATTCTTCTCACTGCGAAAATAATTGATAGAGAAGTGCGCACGGCACAACCTGAATAAATGTAAGCACCCACACCTACCTCTCACACACCCTCTCTAGCTCATTTGAATTAATGTCATAACCCACTGAGCAAAATCTGGTTGATTCAACGTTGTTTCCATGTAATTTCAACAACAAAAATGAAATGTGATGACGTTGAATCAATGTGGAAAATTGTTTGGATTTGCAAAAAGTAATCAAAATAAGGGAATTTCATGTTTTTTTTTCACCCAACTTTGAACCTAAATCCAACGACATGGTGAATTTTTTTATTTATCTCACGTTGACTTCACATTAGTTGAAAATTACTCAACCAAATGTAAAACAAAACAAGGCGTTGACATTATGTCTGTGCCCAGTGGGAAGAACCTGTCCAACCGTGCTCTTGTGCTGTGTACTGTATGTAGTGGACAGCGGCGTATTAATATCTATAGCCTATCCATGTGATCTGTGTGAGTTGCGTGCGTTGGGGCTCTCAAAATCACTCAGAATAAATACCGTTATGCTGCTGCACCCCCACGTAGCTCTTCACCCACTGTTAATGCAAATTCCTTACAAAAGTCAGAGTTTTGCACAGAGATGTAAATACATTTATTAAACCAATATGGTTTGAAATCACGACTGTTAGCCTACATATGTTTGAAGATAGTCTTGTTGAGGTAACCTACACAAATTATGCGCACAAATATTGAAACGCAAATGGCTCCATACAAATTAAGATGTAGGCTACAGCACTCATTCCAGGTGATAATCTATCATTATACAACATTATCAACAGTTTATATATAACATTTTCTTTCAATAATGACACTATTGGATACGTTATGAGTATCTTACCTGCACGAGACGGTAACTTCAATCTTGGTCGCAGGTACCGTTGAGTTGAGCGGGTCGAAATCTCCAATTGTCGCCATGGTCAGGCTTTAAATCAGTTATTCTCAAATGTGAACTTCTCAGCTATGTTCAGCAAATACTCTTGAGCGATATCTTGTTTGAAAATATGTTCCATTCATTCACATGGGATTTTGTTTTTATAAAAGCACCAAGTATCGGCATTTGTTGACTAATGTCTTCGCAGAGTTGAGTGAGAGGCGCATACCTGTGGTTGAGACAAGTGGCAGCGCTCGAGACAGTCCTTGCTCGGAGGTGTGGCGATGGTGGATTTCATTCATCGAGGAGAGAGCGAAAGCTAGAGAGCGAGAGAGTGCACACAGGGGTCCTTCGCTCCGTACTTCTGCTTATCTATCAGCAGGTGGAGGCAGAGACTTTCGGGAAGTTGGTGCCAGCACAATGTTGGATTTCATAAGTTCATATGCATTTGGAGTGTGTGGTCTATGCAGCTCAACTGTGTACTGTAGTTTAAAAAAAATATCAAATATGATTAGAAGTACAATTGCATATAATGAATTATATTATGATCATATCATTTGGGTAGGGAGAGCTGCAATAACAATGATACATTTACAACAGTAAAATGCATTGCACCATAACACATTAGCTTGCGCTAATTATCAGTGCTTGTCCCGAGATAGACAGTGAAATGCCAAGAAAATCCAGAAAAATAAATACATACAAATACATACACATTTCACATACATAGCCTATATTCTATTACAGTACATACATGCACAGCAGACATACAGAGCCTTCAGAAAGTATTAATACCCCATTGACTTATTCCACATTTTGTTGTTTCAGCCTGAATTCAAAATTGTTTCAGTATTTTTCACCCATCTACACACATACCCCATAGTGAAAACTTGTTTTGCATATGTATTGAATATTAAATACAGAAATATCTCATTTACATAGGAATTCACACCCCTGAGTGTTATGTCATGTCAGAATCACCTTTGGCAGCGATTACAGTTGTGAGTCTTTGTGGTTAAGTCTCTTAGAGCTTTGCACACCCGGATTGTACAATATTTGCACATTATTTTTTTTTTAATTCTTCAAGCTCTTTCAAGTTGGTTGTTGATCATCGCTAGACAGCAATTTTCAAGTCTTGCCATAGATTTTCAAGCCTAATTAAGTCAGAACTGTAACTCAGCCACTCTGGAATATCCAATGTCACATTTGTAAGCAACTATATGTATATTTGGCCTTGTGTTATAGATTATTGTCCTGTTGAAAGGTGATTTTGTCTCCCAGTGTCTGTTGTAAAGCAGACTGAACCAGGTTTTCCTCCAGGATTTTGACTGTGCTTAGCTCTATTCCATTTATTTGAATCATAAAAAATTCCCTAGTCATTGCCAATGAATAGCATACCCATAACATGATGCAGCCAACACCATGCTTGAAAATATGAAGAGTGGTACTAAGTCATGTGTTATGTTGGATTTTCCCCAACCACAACGCTTTGTATTCAGGACATAAAGTTAATTACTTCACCAATTTTCTTGCAGTTTTACTTCAGTACCTTATTGCAAAAAAAAAAAGGATGCAGGTTTGGGAATACATTGGCAGTGGAATGGCCAGTACTGAAGAGCTCAATGACTTTCAACGTGGCACCGTCATAGGATGCCACCTTTCCAAAAAGTCAGTTCGTCAAATTTCTGCCCTGCTAGAGCTGCCCTGGTCAACTGTAAGTGCTTTTAGTGTGAAGTGGAAACGTCTAGGAGCAACAACGGCTCAGGCACGAGTTGGTAGGTCACACAAGCTCACAGAACAGGACCGAGAGAGAGTGCTGAAGCACGTAAGAATCGTCTGTCCTCGGGTTGCAACACTCACTACTGTGTTCCAAATTGCCTCTTGAAGCAACAGCAGCATAAGAACTGTTCGTCGGGAGCTTCATGAAATGGATTTCCATGGCCGGGCAGCCACACACAAGCATAAGATCACCATGCGCAATGCCAAGCTTTGGCCGGAGTGGTGTAAAGCTCGCCGCCATTGGACCCTGGAGCAGGAGAACGCTACCTCCCCCAATGCATAGTGCCAACTGCAAAGTTTGGTGGAGGAGGAATAACATTCTGGGGCAGTTTTTCATGGTTCGGCTAGGCCCCTTAGTTCCAGTGAAGCGAAATCTTAATGCTAACGCATACAATGACATTCTAGACGATTCTGTGCTTCCAAGTTTGCGGCAACAGTTTGGGGAAGGTCCTTTCCTGTTTCAGCATTGCAATGCCCCTGCGCATAAAGTAAAGTACATACAAAAAATGGTTTGTCAAGATCGGTGTGGAAGAACTTGACTGACCTGCACAGAGCCCTGACCTTAACCCCATCAAACACCTTTGAGATGAATTGGAATGAATGGATGAATTGGCTGAAAGTCCCCACAGCAATGTTCCAACATCTAGTGGAAAGCCTTCACAGAAGAGTGTCGGCTGTTATAGCAGCAAAGGTGTGACCAACTCCATATCAATGCCTATACTTTTGGAATGAGACATTCGATGAGAATGTGCCCACATACCATGTAGTGTATATATAGCCTATATAAAGGAAGAGAAGCTTATGTCTAACCCCAGAGAGAGAAATAGAGATATGCCAGTGGTATGCTATGACACCGACATGTAGATGGCTACCGTGTGGGCTATACAGATATAGACGTACAGAAGGAGGATCATTCGTTAACTCTGATAGGCCTGAAACTGACTTCCTCACCTCAAGTTCAACTATCGGAGTCAGTTGGTGCACTGCCTTCTTATCATAGGCCTGCAGTAGCTAAAGCTCGATAATAGCCACACCATACCAAACCTTCACAAACATTTCTAAATTTTATAAGTGTAACAGTCATGAAGAGGGTATGACAACATATTTTCTCACTCAGGAGACTGAAAAGATTTGGCATGGGTCTCCAGATCCTCAAAAAGTTCTACAGCTGCACCATAGAGAGCATCCTGACCGCTTGCATCACCGCCTGACATGCATCCGACCATAAGGCGCTACAGGGGGTAGTGCATACGGCCCAGTACATCACTGGGGCCAAGCTTCCTGCCATTCAGGAACTATGTAATAGGCGGTATAAGAAGAAGTCCCCAAAAATTGTCGAAGACTCCAGTCACCCAAGTCATAGACTGTTCTTTCTATTACCACACGGCAAGCCGTAACGGCGCGCCAGGTCTTGGTCCAAAAGGCTCCTTAACAACTTCTACTATTTACATTGACACCCCCCCCCCCCCCCCCTCCTTTGTTTTTACACTGCTGCTACTTGCTGTTTATGATGAGCTTGATGCTCCTTTCAATAAATATTGAGGGTCTTATTCTGGTGACATAATGATCGATGCTTGGCTGCCTTTGACAAATGAACATATTCTAGCACTGTATCTGCAAGCTGTTGGCTAGAGCACATTTGCCAAAACCATCTTGGTTTTCGATTTTCGGTTTCGAGATTTTTAATTTTTAAATGTTTACATTAAATGCATTATGAAATAATGACATTAAAGTGATTCTCTGTCAAGTCCACATTGGGTGGACATCAATATTAAATAATTTCATTCTTTAAAGTCATCATCTCCTCTCTGCTCAGGCAGCGGCAGCCAGCCAGACAAATGTGTGTATATATATATATATGCTCACTATACTGTACTGTTAGTCATCTTATATGTCGCAGAACTGTCTGACGAAATAATTGTAATAGTTATTTAAAGTAGCATACTTTAATGAACTGTCTCCATCCTCTCTTTGTTGTGTTGTGTATATTCCTCTCATGTGGTATATGCGTCTGTCTGTATCAAAACTAGCATAGCAGGCATGAAAGTGTTTCCTTCTCTGTCTGGGATGGAAAATCAGGCTTAATGGATTATGCTCATTGTGGTTAATTAACACGTTTCTGAGCTGAACTAGGTTGAATATTTGCCTAACTCCCTTCAGCCCAGCACCCCATATAGTTCTCGACTTGATTTCTCTTGTGAATGATTTGATTTATCTCAAGAGAAACACCCGGTTGGGCAAAAAAACTTTATAGAATTTAAAACAATAAATATATACAGACAAAATACAACAGACAGATGAACACAAATATCAATGACATCACATGTTACCACCGCATCCATCTCCAGTGCTTGTAAAACTATGCCATACCTCAAATTGCACTATTCAGTTTTTCTGTCGCCCACACATTTTCAATATTTAAATAATAATGCATTTGATCCATTCAATGTCTTAAATATGGAGGATCATTTGATCATTTCCAGCTAAGACAAAAGGTTTTCCAAAATGATTCATGAGAAAAGTATGGTCCAACCCATTGAGTATCTCACTGCACCCTCATATGCCATGTCTTCAAATATGCAAATAGATGGATATGTTAAAACAAATTAGACAGATTAAAAGTACATTTACATTGTAAAACTTCTGACAGACAACTTTCTAACTGTGCCCATAACTTTGACTTTATAGCACTCCCAGAAGGCATGAATTATTGAGTCACTGTCCATTTTACACTTAAGACATGACTCTGCCATTGTGCTGTAGAATTTGTGAATTTTGTCACTTGTATAATACATTCTATACATTAGTTTAGCATACATTTACATTAACTGTAATTTAGTCAGTTATGTACCAACACTCCCTCCATCTTGGGCCTATATCAGTTATTTTTAAGTCTTGGTTCCAATAGTTTATGTTTTCTAAGAGATTGTCAGTTGGATAGGCTCTCTGCAAGGTTTTGTATATCTTACCGATCATATGAACATCATTTTCTGACTCGAATAGCATTCCCTCAATATTGCTATGTCCTAAGTTGCGTCTATTTGAAAATGTCTACATTGGTCAGTTCAAATGGCTTTTTAATTGTCATGGAAATAATTGTATTTCCTATTACAAAGTAATTTATGGTTTCTATGCCTTTAGTTTTCCATGAAGACCAATTTATCGATTCATTTTGAAAAGAGATCTAAGGATTGTTCCATAGGGTTGTGTTTTTAGGGTGTGATATTGGTTATATTGTCATGGTGTTCTTAAAACCTGTTAAGGATAGGGCTGATTGCTGCCCCCTTTGGGGTGATTGCGTGCCCATGGTAAACAGAAAGAAAATCTGTCAAAAATTGATAATATATGCAATTAAAAATTATTATTGAATAGAAAACACTCTAAAGCTTCTAAAACCGTTTAAATTATGTCTGTAAGTAAAGCAGAACTCTCAGGGCACTCATTCTCCCAAACTCTCTCGTCATCCAAAAAGTTGGCCCAACTTTGACGTCATCGCCCCCACCCTTCCCAAGCACCTACAGTCCTGGGAACAGTTCCTATGCCTTCAGCGCGGTGTCCGCTTTCAATGGGGCTTCTCATTGTGTGAATCGCCCGCTCATGAGAGTAATGACGGGCCGAATCCTTTCGGTCACGCGAGAAAACAGGTTACTCTCATGCGCGTTCTGCTCCGGTGGTGTCTTTCTTCCAAGATTGATTAAACGATGCCTGTGTTTCTCTTCGTCCTGAGAATTGCTGTGAAGCTATATAGCATGCTAACGCTGTGTTCTGAACCAAGTTTGACAAGTTTAATCGACATATAATATGTAATTTCAACGTTTTGGTGCGCACCAACTTTACTTTTTGGCTGCATTTCAACCGAAATATGTCGTGTTTGATAACCGAAAGACACAGACTTCAAAACTAAAGCTGTTTTTGGTAAGTATAAACCCTTCCAGGTCTTCTGATGGAAGAACAGCAAAGGTAAGGGAACATTTGTGTTTTAAATTTGGGTTTCTGTGGACTCCGAGATAGAGGAGCCAAAATGCTAATTCCTGAGCGCCGACTCACATTATAGCCTAGTGAACGAAATCTGTAAAGTTAAAAATAAATGTAACACAGCGATTGCATTTAGAAGAAGTGTATCTTTCTATATATATATGTAGAACATGCATATTTAGTCAAAGTTTATGTTGTGTATTCCATGTTAGCTGACGGCATGTGCCGAAGCCATCGTCATTTCTCCGGACATTTGTGTAGCATTTCTTTAACATGGCGTCATTGTAAACAGAGATTTATGGATATTTATAGCATATTATTGAAAAAAACATAAATGTACTGTGTAACATGTTATATTACTGTCATCTGATGAAGATTTCAAAAGGTTAGTGAAATTATTTTTCTTTTAATCCTGCGTTTGGTGATTGCATATTTTGTTCAATTTGGCTATGGAAATTAGCTGTGTCTTCGGTGTGTCTTCGGTGGTGGTTTGACATAAATATGTGCTATGTTTTCGCCGTAAAACATTTTAGAAATCTGACTTGCTGGCTAGATAAACAAGTTGTTTATCTTTCATTTGAGCTATTGGACTTGTTAATGTGTGGAGGTTAAATATTTCTAAGAATATTTTTGCATTCCGTGCGCCACCGTTCCAGCTGACGGTGGGGGGGCTGGTCCCCAATTGGGAACCAACATCTTTGTCAGGTTAACTAAGAAGTTGTTCATGTTCTTCGCTTTATCTTTTGAAAACAGACATGTGCAAAGATTCTGGGGATGTGCATGGGCATCTTCAATATGTACCCATTGTTGCACAATATGTCGCAAGTAAAAGGAATTCCATGTCTGAAGGGTTAAACAACCCTCAGACTTAGGGAGATGTAAAACATATAATTTAATTATATGCATTTTATTTGCCCATATATGATCTGTTGTGACCGAGTATACTTTATTTAAAAAATGTCTTCAGTGGGGTAATTTCCTATTGCCATTTCATTTATTTTTCCACTTTACTTTTATATCCTTAGGTTTTAGAATATTCAGAAAATATTTTTTAAAAAGGGGGCATTGAGTTTTCAATATTAGTCAGGTATATCAGTATATCGTCTGTAGATATTCATGTTTATCAACACCCATACCTGTTAAGTTTGGATCCTGTCAAATAATTTCTGCAAGTGGTTCAAATGCCAATGCAAACAGGAGGGGAGAGAGAGGACATCATATAATCTATTATTTGTGTATATTTTTTCATTAGGATATTTCTATATTTTTATGAAATGCAAAATTTCAGCTGGAAAGTTGAAGGCTTACAAAGTTTTGAATAGAAAAGGCCATTCAAGATGGTTAAAAGCTTGCTCTTTCAGCATCAACAGCCATTATTGATAAATCTACATCTTGTTTTTTAGCATATTGTATTATACTGAAACATGTTCTTGTATTTGATTGTGTCTATTTTTAATAAACCCTGTTTGATTAATATGTATCAAGTCTGGTAAGACTTTTGCCATTCTGTTGCTTATGAGTTTTGTTATTTTATTATCACAATTTATTACATTTATGCAGGGGTATTCTGCAGGGGACTCTACATATTTTCCTGGTTTTAAAACTGAAGTAACTGTTTGAAACATGGAACTCTGAAGCACTGAATTGATTGACATGTTTGTTGTTATTTGAGTAAATAGGTGTGCTTCTTGTCTCAGAATGTCAATAAAATTATTTTGGGAAAGCCATCCATACCTGGTGCCTTTCTCCACGCAAATGCTTTAACAGTGTCTAATATTTATTTTGGGGTGATACATTTTTTTGTGATAATTTTTTGTCTGCTTATATTTGCTTAAGGGTTATTAAGTTTAAGAAAACTGTAGGATCAGTCCAAAAGTTTAATTCTGATTTAAATAGATTTAAATATATATTTTTTAAATTGTTATTAATAGCGTTGTTGTTTCTAATTAAAGCATTTGTATCCTTCTCTTTCAAAATCATCTTCTATTATTGCTTGAATTCTATGTAAAAACACCAGATTTGCCACTGGGGTGATATACAATGATATCAATGTGTATTTTTCTCCATGTAATATATAATTCAACATTAGAAAACGACCTTCTTGGTCAGTGTGCTGGGATATATGGGAGAAGAGTGTATTCTTATTTATCAGGATGCGCAAATCTCTGCTGTTACTACAGTAGGTGGCAGTATAGGCCTCTCCAACCCAGCTCCTCTTTAAATATAACATTTAAAATTGTTTGTAACTCTTGCAGGAAAACCATATCTGCTGACAATCTCTTTAAATGTTCAAGTACCTTCAAGTCCCCCATCATGGAACCCGTGCACATTCCATGTAATAAGTTGGATTTTGTTGGCCTTGTAAAGAAACAACTTTAACTTTGTCTGTTCCAATCTATCATTGAAGAACCAGATAAAACATTTTAGCAGACATGTCATGAGGGCCTCGAACATCCCTGCCCACCCAAACCAAGCTTGTCCCACCCTCCCTCTCATACACCAATCCTTTTTTTCACACCATATACAATCTTATACAAACGAACAACAATTTACAGATGCACACAAACAATGAATACATCTCATCTGCCCAGACCCGCATGCTCACACCCTCATCTCGAGTGCCTGCATTATTGTTTGCCACTTGGCCTGAAATTGTATCAATTTGTGTTAATGATGGCGGATTGACTGATTTCCACGTTTTATGGTATACATTTTTTCAAGATGTGTGATGAGAAGAGAATCGTTCAGCCAGTTGGGTATATCACTACACCCACATATGCCATTTCTTGAAATATGCAGATAGATTAAAATTAAGTTTACATTGTAATACTTCGGACAGCCAACTTTCTAGCTCCACCCACAATTTACAGACATTATAGAATTCCCAGAAAGCATGGATTATTGAGCCATCCATACGTCAATATACTCATCCATTCACATACAACCTATACCCTATGCATTAACATACCCATTCTCTCCCACCCTCCTATAAATATTCATATTCATCCTCCCTCACATACCCATTCATATACACGCACACATAGTGCCTTCAGAAAGTATTCAGACCCCTAGACTTTGCCAAATTTTGTTAAGTTACAGCCTTATTCTAAAATGAATGAAAGAATAAAAAATCCACAGCAATCTACACACATTACTTCATAATGACAAAGTGAATACAGGTATTTAGAAATTTTTGCAAATGTATAAAAAATTACATAAGTATTCAGACCCTTTGCTATGAGACTTGAAATTTAGCTCAGGTGCATCCTGTCTCCATTTATCATCCTTGAGATGTTTCTACAAATTGATTGGAGTCCATCTGTGGGAAATTCAATTGATTGGATATGATTTCAAAAGCCACAGACATGTCTATTTGAGGTCCCACAGTTGACAGTGCATGTCAGAGAAAAAAACAATCCATGAGGTCGAAGGAATTGTCCGTAGAGCTCTGAGACAGGATTGTGTCGAGGCACAGATCTGGCGAAGGGTACTAAAACAGTTCTGCAGCATTGAAGGTCCCCAATTCTTAAATGGAAGATGTTTGGAACCACCAAGACTCTTCCTAGAGCTGGCCAACCGGCCAAACTGAGCAATCGGGGGCGTTGACCAAGAGCAAGATAGTCACTCTGTCAGAGCTCCAGAGTTCATCTGTGGAGATGGGAGAACCTTCCAGAAGGACAAACAAATATGCAGCACTCCACCAAGCAGGCCTTTATGGTAGAGTGGCCAGACGGAAGCCACTCCTCAGTAAAAAAGAACACAACAGCCCACTTGGAGTTCGCCAAAAGGCACCTTAAGACTCTCAGACAATGATAAACCAAATTGAACTCTTTGGACTGAATGCCCAGTGTCACGCCTGGAGAAAACCTGGCACCCATCCCTATGGTGAAGCATGGTGGTTGCAGATTCATCCTGTGGGGATGTTTTTCAGCTGCAGGGGCTGGAAGACTAGTCAGGATCGAGGCAAAAATGAACAGAGCAAAGTTCAGAGAGATCCTTGATGAAATATGCTGTGATCAAGGCAAAGGGTGGCTATTTGAAGAATCTCAAATATAAAATATATTTTGATTTGTTTAACACTTTTTTGGTTACTACATATGTGTTATTTCATAGTTTTGATGTATTCGGTAATATACTACATGTAGAAAATAGTAAAAAATAAATAAAACCCTTGAATGAGTAGGTGTTCTGAAACTTTTGACTGGTAATGTATATGATTAACGTTACTGAGAATAATTCTGAAATGTCTCGACGATAAGTGTCCCTTTTTCTCTCTCCATGTCGTTGGGTAAAATGTCATATTGTGTGAGTCCACTAGGGACCTTTTGTCTTTTGTATTAAGTGTGTGTATTCTATTTTTTTTGTTAGCTCGTAAATAAATAATTAACCCAATTTGTGTAGTACTGAATAATGATCAAGGCTGGGTTTTTTGCAGATGCAAGGAGTATACGATGTTCAGAATGATGCATATGATGAGGTAATGATTAATAAGATGACTGTCTTTCGATAAAATAGATAGTGGCTTGCGAAAGTATTCCCCCCTTGGCATTTTTCCTATTTTGTTGCCTTACAACCTGGAATTAAAATGGATTTTTGGGGGGTTTGTATCATTGTATGCCTACCACTTTGCCTACTACTAAAAAATATGTTTTATTGTGAAACAAGCAAGAAATAAGACACAAAAACTGAAAGCTTGAGTGTGCATAGCTTGAGTGTGCCCCCCCAAGTCAATAATTTGAAGAGCCACCTTTTCCAGCAATTACAGCTGCAAGTCTCTTGGAGTATGTCTCTATAAACTTGGCAAATCAAGCCACTGGGATTTTTGCCTTTTCTTCAAGGCAAAAATGCTCCAGCTCCTTCAAGTTAGATGGGTTCCACTGGTGTATAGCAATATTTAAGTCACACCACAGATTCTCAATTGGATTGAAGTCTGGGCTTTGACTAGGCCATTCCAAGACATTTAAATGTTTTTCCTTAAACCACTCCAGTGTTGCTTTAGCAGTATGCTTAGGGTCATTGTCCTGCTGGAAAGTAAACCTCCATCCCAGTCTCAAATCTCTGGAAGACTGAAACACGTTTCCCCTCAATAATTTCCCTGTATTTAGCGCCATCAATTCTGACACGTTTCCCAGTCCCTGCCGATGAAAAACATCCCAACAGCATGATGCTGCCACCACCATGCTTCATGTTCTCGGGGTGATGAGAGGTGTTGGGTTTGCGCCACAGTGTTTTTCTTGATGGCCAAAAAGCCAGAGTACCTTCTTCCATATGTTTGGGGAGGCTCCCACATGCATTTTGGCACCAAAAACACCAAATGGGTTTGATTATTTTTTTCTTTAAGCAATGGATTTTTTTCTGGCCACTCTTCTGTAAAGCCCAGCTCTGTGGAGTGTGGCTTAAAGTGGTCCTATGGACAGATACTCCAATCTCCGCTGTGGAGCTTTGCAGCTCCTTCAGGGTTATCGTTGGGCTCTTTGTTGCCTCTGCTTAATGCCCTCCTTGCCTGGTTTTAGTGGGCGGCCCTCTCTTGGCAGGTTTATTGTGGTGCCATATTCTTTACATTTTTTAATAATGTTTTTAATGGTGCTCTGTGGGATGTACAACGTTTTCAATATTTTTTATAACCCAACCCTGATCTGTACTTCTCCACAATTTTGTCCCTGACCTGTTTGGAGAGCTCCTTGGTCTTCATGGTGCCCCTTGCTTAATGGTGCTGCAGGCCTTTCAGAAGATAACTTATATATAATCTCTCTCATGTGGCACTTAAAAGTCCACCTGTGTGCAATATAAGTAATTGTGAGAGTTCTGAAGGTAATTGAAGCCCCTAAAAAAGATCTGGTGCAACCAAAGGGAAAGAGTACAAAAGCACGCACCACTTTTCCATTTTGTAATTTAGAAAGTTATTTTAAGTTTCACTTCCCCAATTGACTATTTTGTGTCTGTCCATTACATGAAATCCAAATCCATTTAAAATTACAGGTTGTAATGTAACAAAATAGGAAAAATGACAATGGGGATGAATACTTTTGCAAGGCACTGTATACATGTACCTTAGAGTTTAATTCTGTAACTCCAAGCAATTTCTTCCGTGGTGCCCCAAATCCTAATGAGTTAATTGTTACCTGATTAATTTAATCAGGTAAAAAAATAAAAAAAAGTAATCAGATTAAGGAAGTCAACACGTATAAAGCCTAAAATATAAGACCAATGATTCAGGGTAGAAATGATTGTACATACATTTTATTTGTTTTTCTTTATTCATAATAACCACCTGCATATCAATTCACCTTTCTCAATGTAGCCCATTCTCTCTCTGGCGAGAATTAAGAGCAATTTAAAACAAAAACAAGATAAAATTACTTAAATGACTCAACTCGAAGATGTCTGTGTAAAGAGATTGACACGTCAATAAGGAAGATGAGTGCAATGCAGCATTTCTGTAAAATCAAAAGAAAAGTCATACTAAAATGGAAGGTTAATTTAGGAAACATGTATCCATGTACTGTATATTCCACTAGTTTCAATTAGTTGGGGGAAATTACATGCAAAAACATGGATGAGTTGAACAATCACGTGAGGTGCTTGCGTAATCCTAAAGGTAAATAATGTACCCAGTGAAAAGTGTGAACTGAAAGGAATGTATCAACTGCAAATTGTCTAGGGGCTCTGGGCCTTTTGCCTACAAACAGGGACCTAGGAATAGACCCAAGTGTCACCAATGTATCCTACCATGGACATGCCGGTTTTCAATAATTTCTCTGGTGTGGTAAATCATATCGAAGTTTGATAACAGGATGCGATGTAGTTCAAATGTTTTTGCTAAATCGTCTCTGAAATTCTTCCAGATGGGTTATGTTCAGGAAAGGTGAGGAGGGTCCAAAGTAGTTTCCTTTCTTTGATTTCAAAGGATTGGACAAGTGAAAGAAAGTCACCAGGTAAGCTTCCAACAAAGTAGACTGTTGGAAGATCCAGTGAGACAGAATGTACAAATGAGTTAAAACCAGATGATTGACAAGTGAGAGTACTCTATAAAAAAAGGTAACTTCTCACACCGATATTCCTGAACCTTCACCCCATCTCCTCTTAAACCCAACTGATTGACAGAAAGATCTCACACAGACTTTGCAGAAACAATATTGTACATTATGATCAATTGCCATTGACCATAGACAAACATTATTGAACAAAGACTGAAAAAATATAAATCATTTTGCATTCAAGTGATTGAAGGATTAAGCCATTAGCTTGCCTTTCAACTGACCAATGCGATGTGTTTTAAAGTGTAGTAGCTAGCTCTTAGTTGTGGATTCTCACAAAGCATTTAAAAAACAACAAGCTCTTTAAAATGTATAAGAAACAGAAATGACTTTGGAAAAAAGGTAAAAAAAAAAAAGGGTGAATCTCTTCCACTGCTACCGCTGAAAAGGCACAAAAAAGGTCCTGAGGTACAGTACAGCAGCCGTCAAAACCATTTGGCGTTGCAAACAAGCTAAACAAATCACAGTAAGTGCTGCCTCAAATGAATCTTTCAACGCAATGGCGCCACAACACTGCCATTTTCCTGCATAAACGCTACCTCCTCCGTGGTCGCGTTCCAGGCCCGACTACATTGCAGTCGTGCTGCATGCATCAACCAACTTAGCAGACGGCCATCAGATTGCTATATCAAATAATGCGGTTAGCTGTATGTTAAAAACCTATCCAGGCGTTGTGAGATCTGGCAGGTAACCGCGATGTAGTTGGTCTGGAATGCAGCCAAAGACTTGTCCACGTTACCTGAAAGGCCAATTGTTCAGTGGCAGTTAACTAATTTAAAGTAGGCCCCAAGTTCACTTGTTCATGCAGCAATAGAGCGCTTTTAAGTCACAGAAAGAGATGTGTTCCAGGCTGCTTATATTGCAGTCGCGCTGCTCACATCAACCAATGGTTCTGTGCCATGTCTTTCATATTGCTAGAGGAGATCATGCAGTAAGTGAATATGTTTAACACCTATCCATGTGTTGGGAGATCTGGCTACTGCAATGTAGTCAGCCTGGAACGAGGCCATAAACTTACGTACAGCAATAACAAAGACCGCGGTGTGGCTTGGAGCCGTCATGTCACAAAACTGAGAGACAAAAGTTGAGATGAAGTGACTGACCGTATGAATAGCTGTCAGAAGTGGGCTCAAATATAAGCACCTTAAAAGATCTAACACAGCCCAGCAATGGGACTGGCTTCTCCTGGATTGCGGTCTTCAGCACCAGTAATGATGGTGTAGCTTGATCCCAGATTGGCTCCTGCAACAACCATAGGAATCAGCAAGAGAGCACAAACAGATCTGGGACCGGTCTAATGGTGTGTATGTGCGGTTTAAATCTATTTAAAACAAAGGAAGACCGTATAAAAATGTTTTGTATGGCGACAATGCTAAACTGATCTTTGCTTTAAGTCTGCACATAAGTGACTTATCTGACCACAAGTTTGATTATTCAAGATAATTAACGAATTGTAAAAAAATCAGCTAAAGGTTTGCACTGATGGTGTTTTAGGATTCAACATATTACATTCTACAAAATAAAGCTACATCCAGCTTGACAGACTTTTCTACGCCGAATTAAGTTATAAAAAGTTCTGTTGCCCTGACACACTTGACTAGTGCTGTTTGTATGTAAACCACAGTATCCACTACAATGATATGGTTTATGCTTCCGCTTGATTCAGCACTGAATAGCAGCTTTCATGAGTTCAGTCACTGAAGAAAAGAGAAGGGTGGTCGTCTCCATTTAGGACGATCAGCACGTTGAATCCCAAATAATTATTTTAAAAACAGAAAAGTAAGAACTCCACATAAATAGGTGTCCATGTAAAAAGTCCTTTGTACTCTGACCATGTTCTTAGCACCAACCAAAGATAAATGACAAGTTGTTCTAAACCATGCTGCACATTTTTTATACAATGGCCAGCTGTCCCTTTTTGATACTGTGGCTGGCTTTGTTATCCCCCCGAACCACTCCCTGAATTGACAAAAAATGTGCAACAAACAAAAAAAAGGCAAAAGTCCAGAGAATAAGTTGGAAGGCATGAATAAAAAATAAAAAAAATGGAAAGAGATTTTTTTTTTTTAATCCGGGTTTGATAGATAGATATCTATAAAAATGCTTTTTTAAAGACGCTTCAGCACCTGGATAGAGTAGAGAAATGTGCACTTTTTATTTTATTAAAGTCCATACGAAACAGGATGTGGCTTTCCCCGACAAAATGAACGCTGATCGTGGATCGCAATTCAACCACAAGGTGTTACAGGACGGGGTTAAGCGGAAGGGAGGTGAAGGATGGGGGAGGGGACCATATTCACAAAGAGCCTAGGAGGGTAGATCTAGAATCAGGTCATGCCTGCCGATATGATTGTATTCATTTTGATCGAAGAGGACAAACTGATCCTAGATCAGAACTCCTACTCAGACGCTTTATGAATACGATAACTACGGGCCCAGATTTCACATTTGCGGTGGGTGACCTAATCCTAGATCAGATGATGCTGTTGGTGCCCCGGAGGCCAACGCCGCGGGCAAACTGCTCCAGAAGGCCTGTGATGGCGCCGGAGGGGCTGGGCGCGCTGGACTTGAGCCCCACGGTGGAGCTGTAGGCTGCAAGGAACACCTCCCTCACCGCCTCCAGACGAACCTGACGCTCCGAGGGGGACGGGCACCTGGGAGAGAGAGGGAGGAGTGAAAGAGAGATGGGGGGAAAAAACAGTTAGAGGAGACAGGAGAGGGAAGACCAGATGAAAATAAATTAAAAAGGACAGGGAACTGGCGAGAGAAGAAGCTACACCAATTAGTTATGACAGAAGGACAGTGTACTTCTAATCTGAGCAATCCCAGACTGCACACTTCCTCCTCTATCCTCCTCTGTTCCCCCTCTCCCCTTCAAATCAAGATGGAAATGGAAAGGTGTCCCCCCACTGGGAAGAGAGGCAGTCTGGAGAAGAAAAAAAATGAATGATAAAGAAACTCAGTCTCTCGTTCCCCTCTTTCAGTTGTACTTAAACCTCCAGTTCGCAGGGGACAGAGAATGATGAAGCAATTATTCCGTACCATAGTCTGACGCACCCCCTCCCAAGATACAGTACACACAGACACAGAGAGAGAGCAACAGCTCAGGCCATCGGTGTGTATATACGAAGACTGCCTAAACAGTCTGCCGAACACTGTTGTGTCTCTGTGTGTCTACACTTGCACATACCAGGTACCCACGCACACATCCTCCAGAACAGACTCTCTCTGCTGTCACTCAAACACACACCAACTCTATCCAACCCTGCAGGTGTGACACACACACAACGGTGGACCAGCCCAACAGGAGGCCCCAGCCCCCGCCCACTGAGCCCTGCCACCGCCTTCTCTTCCACAAAGGAATGGGGGAGAGAAAGGAGGTGAATAAATAAGGGAGAAAGGCAGAGAAGGAGGTAAAGAGAGAGAAAGATATTCCTGAGGGTTAGAGGTGTGCGTAGCAGGGGTCTGATTCTCGACCACTACGCCGAAGGGTACTCGTACATTCCCCCTCGTGAATTTAAAAGGAATACACTGGTGTGGGCAATATGGTGATAACTCCCTCCAGCCATGCTTGCACCAATCCAATGCACGGGGGGTGGGGGTGAACGAGTGCACACTTCAGGGAGAAAGGTCGAGAATCGGAATGCGATCCGTTTGTGCGTCCCAAATGGCACCCTATTCCCTACATAGCCCACCGAACCCCGGTCAAAAGTAGTGCACTACATAGGGGATTGTGTGCTATTTTGTGACGCAGCCCGTAGACTCACATGCGTCCGCTGGGCCCCTCGTCCTGGAAGCTAAAGGGGAGGGGCGAGTCGTTGGCGGCGGCGGCGACCTGTCCATGGTCGTGGATGGAGCCGCAGCCCGACACGAGCTGCCAGCTGCCGTAGTCCATGGAGAGGGAGGAGCCGGATTGGGCGTACTCCGCCGCCAGCCTGGCCAGAGTAGAGAGGGAGATGCAGAGAAAGAGTGGAAAAAGAGAATGGAGAGAGCAGGGAATGCAGCAAATACAGAGAGAGGAAAGTGAAAGAGCCAAAGGAGAGGGGGGGGGGGGGGGGGAAATAAGGAAATTCAATTGGGAGAAGTGAGAGACGAGAGAGAATCCAGCCGTGAGCTGTGAGGTCAGTGGGAGGGGGGGCTTCACGGCACGGTGTCGCGACCTCAGTAGCAAAAGTCAAAGGTCAAGGTACAACACTCACGTCAATTCAACCCAGAACTAGAATAATACCCTCAGGGGGAATAAACAGGGCAAGTCAACAAGCACAGAAACGTCATATGGATATTACACATACGGCATACCCCAATGTCAGTGGAATGGAGTTTGAACCAACTACCAAAACACCCACGCACCTTCCATTGTCATGCAAATTGACCAAACGAACAAGGAGCTCTGGATTAAGTAGCTGTACTAATAAACCAGTGGCACACACACGGGACTGTTACAGTGACTGTATTACCGCCACACCGGCGGTCATGAGTCATGACGAAAGTCAAAATCCATGTGACCGTTTAGTCACGGTAATTAGGCTTCTTCAAGCTCTGATGCTGCTGCTGGTCATTAGTAGCCTTCCAAACTTGCTTCCTGCCTAGTACTCAGCACTATTGTCCCTCTAAAAATCACTCTGACATCAATGCAAATGTAATCGAAAATCGAAATAAACACTTCATGCGAGCCTATGAGCCAACATTTCCATAGGCTATGCCATTAGGTGAGAAAACAGAGTTGATGGCCTCTATTAAAAAGAGGATCCCATCAACTTTCTATGGGCTAGGCCACCTATATTTATTTATCAACTTTCCTAATATTAAGCACATTGCTTCACTTTACAAACAGGAGTATAGCCTACCTGGCATGAAAATGAACCATGGGAAAAGCGTCCTCCATTTGAATATTAAGTGGATAGATTACATGCATTTTTCCCCCCATTCCCCTGTTGAGACAGGTGCATGATAATGGTCCATTCTAAATCAAAATTAATTTCACACATTATTTAGTATACGTAAAGACAACATTAAGAATATTCTGATGGGTGACAATATTACCCCTCACTTAAGAAATGTCCACCTGGTGCAGGAAGGCAAGAAACAGGGCATACCTTTTTTTTTTGTGCGAATTTTCAAATCATAGTCGCACACCTCATGTATCCTAGCCCACATGCCTATATTTTGATAAGGTTTGTATCACAACTAGTGGTCAAATAACTTATTAAAATTAAGCACATTAATCCGCTTCACAAGGGGTGTAGCGCCTAACTAGCATACATACGCAGGACGTGAGTTAAGTTTGGGGAAGATCTTTTTATCATAAAAATGCACCTTTATAATAAAGTACTACATGCATAATCGTATTTGCAGTCACTTTCGATAAGTGTTTTCCCGCTAATTCGTTGCATTTTGGAACCTTCGCACTTATAGCTTACTGCCATGTGTGCATTGCTGCGATTATAATGCAAAAATATATATATCAGCCGTGTTGTATTCATTTGGGATCTATCGCATCCCACAACTGTCCCAGAATATGTTTGGAATATTTATTTCTTGCACAGAAGGATAAATTGACCAATAGAATAAGTCAACTTTTGTACTATGGGGGATAGTAGACTGACATAGGCTAGTGCTTTTGCGTGACGGGTATTGGCTACGTCTGAGCGAGCCATGTGAGTGAGAGGTGCTTCAGAGCACAGCAGCTGGCAGAAGGGAATTATAATGAGCCTATTCTATTCAGCAAAAGGCATGCAGATTTTTAGGGAGCATTAGGGCCACACAAGATTGATGCCCCTGGGAAATTCGAGGTCTGGTGAGAATATTATCAAGTGCTTGCCAAATTGTGAATGAGAGACTGATGAAGTGTGTGCAGCTTGAAACTTTTTTCAAATCATTAGATTCCTATCATGTAGCCTTAGAATGTATAAAACATCAAAACATATAATCCAATGTTTGAGTCACAACTACAGTTGCATAAATAACTCTAAATTAAGCAAAAAGGAGGACCTGTTTCTTTGTTAACTGCTCAACACAGAATAGCCACATGTGCGCATTTTCTTTGAAATCGTTTGGAGAAAATATACTTTTATATTTTATTAAGCCATGTTCAACTGTATTCTTCATAGTATAAAATACAAATAATGCCATGGAATTCTAAGCAATTCTTGTCCGCTAAATTAATGAGTGTAGCCCACAGTCATATCACATAGTCATATCAGGGCTTAACATAAGTACATCTCAGTGTTCTTCTGAAAGAGACTACAGTTTGTCTAAAAATACAACATATTTTATTTGTCACATACACATGGTTAGCAGATGTTAAAGAGTGCAGTGAAATGCTTGTGCTTCTAGTTCTGACCATGCAGTAATATCTAACAAGTAATCTAACAATTCCATAACAACTACCTTATACACACACACACACACACACACGTGTAAAGGAATTAATAAGCATATGTATATTAAACTATATGAATGAGTGATGGCCGAACGGCATAGGCAAGATGCAGTAGATGGTATAGAGTACATTATATACATATGAGAAGAGTAATGTAGGGTATGTAAACATTATATAAAGTGGCATTGTTTAAAGTGCGACTTTTCCATTATTAAAGTGGCTAGAGTTGAGTCAGTGTTTTGGCAGCAGCCACGAGTGATGGCTGTTTAACAGTCTGATGGCCTTGAGATTGAAGCTGTTTTTCAGTCTCTCTGTCCCCGCTTTGATGCACCTGTACTGACCTCACCTTCTGGATGATAGCGGGGTGAACAGGCAGTGGCTCAGGTGGTTGTTGCTCCTTGATCTTTTTGGCCTTCCTGTGACATCGGCTGGTGTAGGTGTCCTGGAGGGGAGGTCCTTTGCCCCGGGTGATGCGTTGTGCAGACCTCACTACCCTCTGGAGAGCCTTAGGGTTATGGGCAGAGCAGTTGTCGTACCAGGCGGTGATACAGCCCGACAGGATGCTCTCGATTGTGCATCTGTAAAGCTTTGTGAGTGTTTTCAGTGACAAGCTGAATTTCTTCAGCCTCCTGATGTTGAAGAGGCGCTGCTGCGCCTTATTCACCACGCTGTCTGTGTGGGTGGACTATTTCAGTTTGTCCGTGATGTGTACACCGAGGAACTTAAAAAATGTTTAAAAAAATATTTAAAAAAAAAACATTACACCCTCTCCACTACCGTCCCGTCGATGTGGATAGGGGGCTGCTCCCTCTACTGTTTCCTGAAGTCCACAATCATCTCCTTTGTTTTGTTGACAGAGTGTGAGGTTATTTTCTTGACACCACATTCCGAGGGCCCTCAACTCCTCCCTGTAGGCCGTCTCGTCATTGTTGGTAATCAAGCCTATCACTGTAGTGTCGTCTGCAAACTTGATGATTGAGTTGGAGGCGTGCATGGCCACGCAGTAATGCTGCGCATGCTCTGAGGATGCGGCTGGGGATGGCCTTCAACACATTTAAATGTTTTACTCACGTTGGCTGCAGTGAAGGAGAGGCCGCAGGTTTTGGTAGCGGGATTTATTGTGATGGTATAGGCTATATTACATGGATTTATTAGACTTTTTAAAGTGTAGATGTTCCAAAGTTCTGAATCAGTAGCTTGTAGGCTATGCGTGGAAGCCAGGAGATGCTAAATGTGTTTATATTAATTATCGGTAAATTACAGTGAGACCAGTTTTTTTTATTTTTTTTTATTTACCCCCTTTTCATGGTATCCAATTGTTAGTAGTTACTATCTTGTCTCATCGCTACAACTCCCGTACGGGCTCGGGAGAGACGAAGGTCGAAAGCCATGTGTCCTCCGAAACACAACCCAACCAAGCCGCACTGCTTCTTAACACAGTGCGCATCCAACCCGGAAGCCAGCCGCACCAATGTGTCGGAGGAAACACCATGCACCTGGCGAACTGGTTAGCGTTCACTGCGCCCGGCCCGCCACAGGAGTCGCTAGTGCGCGATGAGACAAGGATATCCCTACCGGCCAAACCCTCCCTAACCCGGACGACGCTAGGCCAATTGTGCGTCGCCCCACGGACCTACCGGTTGCGACAGAGCGTGGGCGTGAACCCAGAGTCTCTGGTGGCACAGCTAGCACTGCCCTAGACCACTGCGCCACCCGGGATGCCCTCGACCGGCAGTTTTTTGCTCGACAATCCCCGACTGACAAAATATCATGACCGCCACAGCCCTAGACACACATACACGTATACAGAGAAGGGTATAATCAAGCTGTACTGTGAGACCAACCGTCTCACACATTCTACTGAAAACACAGCCTCACCACAATGTCTCACCAAGGGATGCGTGTATTTGTGCTTGTGTTCTCTACCAAACCAAAATAAACCTCCAACTTCAGCATGCCACCAACTTTTTTCTGCCTTTTCTTTATATCTGAAAGGTGTTGTCGGTATCAAAGACTAAACCTTTATTTCCTTCAACTGACCTAGTCATGATTGCTGTAAAGGTCTGCCTACAGCTTGTGGCCGTAGTGCTGAGGCGGCATTGGCACACATTAAATCATGAACATTCTATTGTTGTCCGACGTCAAACTCGTCCTTGTCAATCACAAAGCTTCACAGAAATGCTTTTACATTTTGTGCACAAATTTATTTACAACCCTGTTACTGAGCATTTCTTATTCGCCAAGATAATCCATCTACCTGACAGGTGTGGCATAAAAAAGAAGCCGATTGAAGCACATTGTGCTGGGGTCAATACAAGGCCACTCTAAAAGGTGCAGTTTTGTCATCCAACACAATGCCACATTCTATTATTTTGAAAAATAAATTACCATAAAGTATGTCTGTAAAGGGTACGTGTGTCACCGCAGACAGTCACACACTTAGATGTTTTAATTTAACATGCAGTTATTAACCTTTCATGGCAGAATGGCAAACATGCAACACAGAGAGAAACAGAGATGCAGTATGGAGTCAAACCATTTACAAAGACAGAAAGAGGGGCAGACAAAAACGTGGCATCCCTCATCGTTGTGGTCGGAGCCCATAAACTGCAACCGGCTGTGCTTGAGGTTGGTCTAGCAAATAACGTCACCTGCACGCAGAATCCCGGCCCCACTGCTATTCTGCATCTCCCTTTCCCCATTCATTTCATACTATGCCCATCTGAATAAACAGAAAATACAGAATATAAATCTTTAAAACAAAATCGGCGACTGACTTCTAAAGTGGAAGCTTACCTTCTCCCAGGCACAGACATAGGACTGCTGCCGGCGCGTGTGAAGCCCTGCTCCGATTGGTTGGAGGAGGAGGAGCTGGAAGACTTGGCCTCTTGGCTGAGGGGATGGGCCAGACGCTCATGCATGGGGTCGGGGCGGTTCCACAGCACCGTCTGGGGGGAAGAGGTGTGTCCCTTCCTCCTGGGGTGGCCACAATAAAGGAGAAGTTTGACAACCCTTATTTTAAGGCAGTTCTGTCCTTTGTGGCGCAGTTGGTAAGAGCATGGAGTCAGAGACGAGGCATACTGGACTTTATTGGGTTAAAGAGCAACTCTCCATAAAAACACACTTCTAATTTAGAAAAGAGGCTGTGGCATCGATATGAGTCAGAAACACGTATTCTACTATCAAATTGACTAGAAAAGTGTAAATAGGATAATTTGTCATAAAGTCGGTCTCATCCAAAACTGAGTTTTGCGAGACTTGTGTCTGTGACTGCATCACAAGGTAAATTAAGGTTTTTTTTTTTTCAATCCACAGCTGGCAGCACAAAAGTAATCAATTCAGAGTGAGGCTGCACGCAACCCTATGGGGCTAGTTAGAGACTACTGGTAAACTATACAACGTACATGGGACAATATGTTACATTTCCAATAGCTTCAAATTTCATCACTTAACCCCTTACACTCGTGGGAATTGGCCTAGAAATGGATAGGGCTAAATTGAAAAATTTCTTAGAACTATGAAAAGCATATACACAACCATGGTAGCAATTGAAAGGGAACAGTTTAGACATGATTTGAAAATGATTAGACCAAATGGTGGAGGACACAACAGTTCATCTGACAATACTTAATCCAAACATTACTGCTGATTTTATGTGCATTTACTGTACTTTGCCACTTCTGTTGATAAAGAAATCTGACAATACTCCAGATATATTCAGTAACATAAGAATATTCTTGGAAAAATGTGGGGTAGGTAAAACACAAGACAAAGAAATTACAAGGGTTAGAGTGAGAGGACTAACTGGTGTCTCCCAATGGCCACACACACACACACACCTCTCCAAAGCGTGCACAAGTTCCTAAGCTATTTCAATGCACTTTTATAGTCTTCAACTCTAAAGGTGCTTTTTTGAGCTCTCCTGGCTGTTCCGTTAAAGAACTAGAACTGGCTTGGAACAGTCCTGCATCTCTGCCTTTACACAATTACTATTGTTGTTTACGCAATCCAGAAACAGTCCATTATAAAAATCGCAATATGGGTCAGGTGGGCATGATTTAAAAGCTTGTTCCATTGTCAACTAGCGAAATTAGCTAAATGATAAAATACGAATTTAGTGTTAGGTTTTCACAAAATTCAGAGAAGCAGAAAGTAATTTGAGTGTACAAGGAATGGAGTCAGATGCGTAGTTGTGGCAAATATCACAATATGAACAAACAGGCTCATTCTGTTCAGGACAACGCAGTTACATGTCATATTGTAACTGTACATCATACAGTCATCATGAACGTTGACACTATATTACATTAGTTTTAAGATACAGAAATGTGAAGTGCACAATTTATGACATCAAAGCAGTATATTATAATCCTCAATGTCTCATCTTTCAAAATACAGTACCAGTCAAAAGTTGACACCTACTCATTCTGGGGTTTTTCTTTATTTTTACTATTTTCTACATTCTAGAATAATAGTGAAGACATCAACACTATGAAATAACTCATATGGAATCATGTAGTAACCCAAAAAAAGTGTCATTTTATATGAGATTCTTCAAAGTGGCCACCCTTTGCCTTCATGACTACTTTGCACACTCGTGGCATTCTCTCAAACAGCTTCGTGAGGTAGTCACCTGGAATGCATTTCAATTAAACAGGTGTGCCTTGTTAAAAAGTACATTTGTGGAATTTCTTTCCTTCTTAATGCGTTAGAGCCAATCAGTTGTGTTGTGACATGGTAGGGGTGGTATACAGAAGACAGCCCTATTTGGTAAAATACCAAGTCCATATTATGGCAGGAACAGCTCAAATAAGCAAAGAGAAAAGACAGTTCATCATTACTTTGACTGACCTTCAAGTCTTAATCGGAAAATGTCAAGAACATTGAACATTTCTTCAAGTGCAGTCACAAAAACCATCAAGCATTATGATGAAACTGGCTCACATGAGGACAGACACAGGAAAGGAAAGTTCATTAGTGTTACCAGCCTCAGAAATTGCAGCCCAAATAAATGTTTCAGAGTTCAAGTGACAGACAACTCAACATCAACTGTTCAGAGGAGACCGCATGAATTAGGCCTTCATGGTCAAATGCTGCAAAGAAACCACTACTAAAGGACACCAATAATAAGAGATTTGCTTGGTCCAAGAAACACAAGCAATGGACATTAGATTGGTGGAAATCTGTCCTTTGGTCTGATGAGTCCAAATTAGATTTTTGGTTCCAACCGTGTGTCTTTGTGACGCTGAGTAGGTGAACGGAAGATCGCTGCATGTGTGGTTCCCACTGTGAAACATGGAGTTGTGATGGTGCTTTGCTGATGACACCGTCAGTGATTTATTTAGAATTCAAGGCACACTTAAGCAGAATGTCTACCACAGCATTCTGCAGCGACACACCATCATCTCGTTTGTGCTTAGTGGGAATATAATTTGTTAGTCAACAGGACAATCACCAAACACACCTCCAGGCTATATATTTGACCATGAAGGAGAGTGATGAGTGCTGCATCAGATGACCTGGCTTCCACAATCACCCAACCTTAACCCAACAGATTATTTGGGATGAGTTGGACCACAGAGTGAAGGAAAAGCAGCCAACAAGTGCTCAGCATGTCAGAACTCATTCAAGACTGTTGGAAAAGTATTCCAGGTGAAGCTGGTTGAGAGAATGTCAAGAGAGTGCAAATCTGTCATCAAGGCAAAGGGTGGCTAATTTGAAGAAAACACTTTTTTTGGTTACATGATTTCATGTGTTATTTCACGGTTTTGATGTCTTCACTATTATTCTACAATGTAGAAAATAGTAATAATTAAGAGAAACCCTTGAATGAGTAGGTGTCCAAACTTTTGACTGGTACTGTACAGTCCTTTTACAGCATTTCCCTCACTCCCTCACCAAAAATGCCCAATTAGTGGGAGGAATGCGGGCAACTTGTCACGCACGGGGTACGAATAGCTGTCAGTCAAAGCCCATACAGATCTGTGAAGTAGAGACCCTGAGAGCTCTGACATCATGTATAGCATGTTAGCTGCCAATTTCAAAAGGGAGTGTTAATAACTTCTTTGGGCTAGGCGGCAGTATATTTACATCCGGATGAAAAGCATGTCCAAAGTAAACTGCCTGCTACTCTGGCACAGAAGGCAGGATATGTATATTATTCGTATATTTGGATAGAAAACACTGACGTTTCTAAAACTGTTTGAATGATGTCTGAGTATAACAGAACTTATTTGGCAGGCGAAACCCAGAGGACAAACCATCCAGGATTTTTTTTTTTTGGTCACTCTTCAATTCATTGGGAATCTAGAATTCTAAGGCAGGGGCTTGCAGTTCCCATAGCTTCCACTGGATTTTAACAGTCTTTAGAAATTGGTTGAGGTTTTTCCTTTGTGTAATGAAGAAGTTCGGCCATCCAGAACGAGGGTAACTTGAAGTGTACTGTTAGATAGAGGCGCGTGATCACAAATGCTCGCTACACTTTGTTATCATCCTGTATTGAACGCCGTTTATCCGGTCTTCAATTTTATCGATTATTTACGTAAAAAAATACCTAAAGTTGTATTACAAAAGAAGTTTGAAATGTTTGGACAATGCTTACAGGTAACTTGAGATATTTTGTAGTCACATTGCGCAAGTTGGAACGCGCCAAATAAATTGACATTTTGGATATATAGACAGAATTAACCTGTTGCGACGAGCAATCCCGTATCCGGGATCCTATTTATAGCCTCAAGCTCATTAGCATAACACAACGTTAACTATTCATGAAAATCGCAAATGAAATGAAATAAATATATTTGCTCTCAAGCTTAGCCTTTTGTTAACAACACTGTCATCTCAGATTTTCAAAATATGCTTTTGAACCATAGCTAAACAAGCATTTGTGTAAATGTATTGAATGCTAGCATAGCATTAAGCCTAGCATTCAGCATGCAACATTTTCACAAAAACAAGAAAAGCATTCAAATAAAATAATTTACCTTTGAAGAACTTGATGTTTTCAATGAGGAGACTGTTAGATAGCAAATGTTCCGTTTTTTCAAAAATATTATTTGTGTAGGACAAATCGCTCCGTTTTGTTCATCACGTTTGGGTAAGAAAAACCCCGAAAATTAAGTCATTACAACAAACTTTTTTCCAAATTAACTCCATAATATCGACAGAAACATGGCAAACGTCGTTTAGAATCATCCTCAAGGTGGTTTTCACATATCTATCGATGATAAATCATTCGTGGCAGTTGACTTTCTCCTCTGAATAAAATGGAACGCGCATGGAGCTGGAGATTACGCAATAATTTCGACGGAGGACACCGGGCGGACACCTGGTAAATGTAGTCTCTTATGGTCGATATGCCTACAAATACGTCACAATGTTGCAGACACCTTGGGGAAACGACAGAAAGTGCAGGCTCATTCCTGGCGCATTCACAGCCATATAAGGAGACATTGGAACACAGGGCATTCAAAATCTGGACCATTTCCTGTATGAAATTTCATCTTGGTTTCGCCTGTAGCATTAGTTCAGGGGCACTCACAGATTCTTATTTTTTAATTTTTAATTTTTATTTATTACCTTTATTTAACTAGGCAAGTCAGTTAAGAACAAATTCTTATTTACAATGACGGCCTAGGAACAGTGGGTTAACTGCCTGTTCAAGGGCAGAACGACAGATTTTGTACCTTGTCAGCTCGGGGATTTGAACTTGCAACCTTTCGGTTACTAGTCCAATGCTCTAACCACTAGGCTACCCTGCCGCTGAGGATAATATCTTTGCAGTTTTGGAAACGTCAGTGTTTTCTTTCCAAAGCTGTCAATTATATGCATAGTCGAGCATCTTTTCGTGACAAAATCTCTCATTTAAAACGGGAACATTTTTTATCCAAAAATTTTAAGAGCGCCCCCTATCTCGAAGAAGTTAACCTCTCTGGGATATGTGGGACGGTAGCAGACCATATGGCCAACATCCAGTGAAAATGCAGAGCGCCAAATTCAAATAAATTACTATAAAAAATTTACTTTGATGAAATCACACATTCAATATACCAAATTAAAGCTACACTTGTTGTGAATCCAGCCAACGTGTCAGATTTCATTAATGCTTTACGGCGAAAGCAAACGATGCTATTATCTGAGGATAGCACCATAGTAAACAAAGAGAGCTTGTTCTGTTGGCACTCCAATATGTCCCATAAACATCACAAATTATCCTTTTTGTTCGATTAAGGGCTACAAACCTCAAAACAACTACACATTGTAGAAATGTCATATACAAATATTGAAAGCAGTTCATGTGAAAACTAAAAAGGTTTGCAACGTGAAAAATAATGTTGAATTTACATTGTGCCATTTATTGACGGTCCCTAACTAGCCCCAGAGATAGGCTGTCCAAAGTCAAACCAATTTTGCCCTGGTCTAACACCAGCTGGCTGAAGCTATTAGCTAAATAATTTGGCTAACTCTTCCCACCTGCGAACACACACACAAGAGACACATCAAACCACACTCTGAAACCAACTCACATTTGAATTCAGTCATGGCTGCTAGCATATCTTAATGAACCAATTTAAAATGAGGCCAAATCAGGAAGTGCCATCACCCTTTAAAGGAATACTCATCCATGTGACATCCCTGATACATATGGGGGTATATTCAAAAGTGAAAGGAAATGTTTTGGCTGGGGTTACACTGACTTCCAGAGAAACGGTGAGGACTCACCAGCTGGAGGCTCCCAGAGGCTGGCCGGAAAACAGGTCCACGGCCTCATTGGTGAGGCTGGAGGCTCCGCCCGCATCCTCCGTGATCAGAGAGAAGTCACTGCTCAAACTGGTCACGCTGCCCCTGGCCTCCCTGGACTCTGCACCAATCACACGGGAGACATTGGTTAGCGGACAGGGCCTCGGACCAATTACAGAGGAGAGATTTGAGGACAAGGGCACAGATTCCGTGAAGATACTCTTTGGAAGCCTGCAGTTGGTTTACATGCATGTATAATACTAATTATTATTTTTTATTAAACCTCTATAGCTCTTCTATTACAAAAATAATCTTAAACCGCTTGTAAAAGGAAAATAAACAAGAATCAAATGAAATAGCTGTATAAAAGAGCATGTCTGGATTTTCTGCCCGAGTTGAAAGTTTTGAATGTTTTAAGCCTTCAGATGTTGTGACAGTCATGAGGGAACATTATTGCTTTTGCAGAGGGAAGTGGTCAGTGACATAGATGCTACACTACAGGACTGTTCTGCTAGCACAGACTGGAATATGTTCCGGGATTCATCCATGGCATTGAGGAGCATACCACTTCAGTCACCGGCTTCATCAATAAGTGCATCGTTGACGTCGTCCCCACAGTGACAGTACGTACATAGCCCAACCAGAAGCCATGGATTACAGGCAACAGCCACACCGAGCTAAAGGCTAGAGCTGGCGCTTCAAGGAGCGGGACACTAATCCTTGTAAGAAATCCCACTATGTCCTCAGACAAACCCTCAAACAGGCAAAGCGTCAATACGACAGCTCTACTAATCCTACAACATCGGCTCTGGCGCTCGTCGGATGTGGCAGGGCTTGCAAACTATTATGGACTACAAAGGGAAACCCAGCCAAGAGCTGCACAGTGATGCGAGCCTACCAGACAGGCTAAATAACTGTTATGCTTGCTTAGAGAGGAGGTCAGAGACCTGGCAGTGTGGTGCCTGGACAACAACCTCTCCCTCAATGGGATCCAAGAAAAAGGAGGACCGAACACGACCCCCATTCACATCAACGGGGCTGTAATGGAGCGGGTCGAGAGTTTCAAGTTCCTTGGTGTCCACATCACCAACAAACTATCATGATCCAAATACGCAAAGACAGTGGTGAAGAGGGCACGACAATGCCTTTTCTCAGGAGACTAAAGATTTAGCATGGGTTCGCAGATCCTCAAAAAGTTCTACAGCATCCTGACCAGTTGCATCACCATATGGTATGTCAACTGCTCGGCATCCGACCGTAAGGAGCTACAGAGCATAGTGGCTTAGGGCCCAGTACGTCACTGGGGCCAAGCTTCCTGCCTTCCAGTCACCCAAGTCATAGACTGTTCACTCTGCTACCGCAAGGCAAGCGTTACCGGAGCACCATGTCTAGGTTCAAAAGGCTCCCTAAAATTAAGAGCCACTATGACTATTTACATTGACGACCCCCCCCCCCCCCCCCCCTTTGTTCTTACACTGCTGCTACTCACTGTTTATTATCTATGCATGGTCACTTTACCCCTGTACAAATGACCTTGACTAACCTATAACCACGTACAATGACTCTGTACCCCCTGCCTAGTTTTTTATTGAGTCACTTATTTTATTTTTTACTTTAGTTTATTTAGCAAATATTTTCAAAACTCTTTCTTGTACTGCATTGTTGGTTAAGGGCTTGTTAGCACAAATTTCACGGTAAGGTCTACCTACACCTGTTGTATTCGGCGCATGTCCTTAGCTTATGCAAACAATAGCCTATAATAAGCCTTTTGCCAGATACAGTTTATAGACAATATCCATTTAAGCTTATGAGTTCATAGCTTTGTGCATCATGTTGAGGGGACAAGACATAAAAGCGCATCACGTTACATCAGAAGTGTAGTGCAGTGGGAATTCATAAAAAAGGGCATATGCCACTATTTGCATCTTTTCAAAAGTTTCTTCATAACATATCATGTATCACATTCATTTACATGAGATGCCTACATCAGAACTGTAGTGCACAGCAGGAACTCTTACAGGGTTCTTAAAAAAAAAAAAACATGTCTTAACATACCACCACTGTACTCAATGTATGAAATACACCTCTATCCTCATGTAACATATACTTAATAATGAACTGTCTCCAGGGAAGCAACTTACTCAACTTGCAGAGGTCGTCCACTGTGAAATCAGTGTCTTTGAATTGAGAGTTTTTCCTCCTGTGGAAGAGAAAAAAGGATGATGAAATAATACAGAGAGGAAGAAGAGAGCAAGAGAGAGACTGACACACTGCTCAAAAAGAAGGAAAGAGAGAAAGAAAAAGATCAAAGAATATAGAAATGTGAAGGGAAAAAAAAAAAAAAAAAAAAAACTGTTTGGTCACAGTGGGTTTTCGACGATGAAAGAACAGTGTTATTGCCCTGAGTGGCTGTAACCCTACAGTTGAAACAAAAAGAAGAGTAGCTTAAGGGTACAGTAAGGACTATTCCCTGTATTGTCCACTACTTTAGACCAGTGATCTGGTCAAAAGTAGTGCACTATATATATTGGGAATAGGGTGCCATTTTGGGGGCGGACAATGTTTTATAGAAGTGCTTTTACATTTCAAATATCTCCATTGATTCATGACATTTCACTCACCTCTGTTTCTTCTTGGCAGAGAACTTCTCTGAGACAATGTGCTTCAAAAAATTAAAGCAAAAAAAGAAAATCTGCCGGGAGGAATGAAAGATGAAGTTAAGTCTTACAGGTGTAAAAAATAAATAAATAAGGAAATTAAATGCATGACAAAATGCTGCCCCCTAGTTTTCAAAAACACCCCAAACAACTCACTTAAGTTGAAAATTGGATATCAGTTTCAGAAATCAGATACCATTTTACTCAACTTCACAAGCCATTATATCTAAATTGGCATAGTCAATTCCTAAAAAAAACTAATTCAAGAAGACGGCAACAGTGTTATAACTGTTTGAGGGCAATAACCATATTAACTAAATAGGAAAGTAATAACCAAAGTTTTAATATTCCACACACACACACACACAGAGAGAGGGGGGGAGGCATGGCATTGATAGAACGCAACTGACCTCCTCTCCTTTGGTGAGGCGATCAGGCAGCATATGACTGTAGAAGCAACAAACGAGTATGATCACCGAATCCATTAAACAAATCAAAGAACACTATTACATATGATGATTAGCTACCAACACATTTAAAATGTCCAATGCATCCTTTTATCTCAATAACAAAACATTTTTGGGTAACAATCAAGTACCTTACATTGATAGTTTTCAATTAAAATGGTAAAAAAAATAAAAATGTAAAGCTTCCCAGCAATTTCTCAAGCAAGAATTTTGGTAGGACTGTGTGGGAGTGGTCTGAGTGGGGAGGAGAAAACTGAAAATTAGCTATTGGCAGAGGTTGGGAATTCTTTCTTATTGGTCTATTAAACCTGGTGATGTCATCAGGCAGGCCAAAACTCCAAACCACCAAAACAGGCTGAAATTTCAGGCAGCCTTTTCAAACAGCTCTTAATGCCCTTTTTAGTTTATCAAAATGTTACAGTCTTCCAACCTCATTGTGTGGAAATATATAACACACAGGACAATCACGTCTTTGACTGCACTGGGCCTTTAATACTTTCTCAATGTCTGTTCCTTTCTATTCAACATACAGTTTTCTCCATGCACCTGGTGTTTACCTCGTACAATGGTTACAATGTAAGTTTTACTTTCCAATTTCTATACTGGTTGAATCAAACAGTCCAAAAGAGCAAAGTCAAGAAGACTGTAAAGCACAAATAGGGGACCGTTTAGAACATGTAATTTACAAAAAAAAAGTACATCAATAAAACCAACTGACCAGTTGTCACTCATTTTCTCTTATCTCCAGCTTAGAACCTGAATTGACCATTATTAATGCTTTTACATTTAAAGGGAAAACAACAAATAAACAAACTCTCAATGGGAGTTTAAGCCATAATGAAAGATTACACAAATCCATACATACCGCTGCATCATAACACTGATAGCTGGTAAAAAAAAGACCAATTATTACAGATATTATTAAAGGGGAGAGGTTTGGTGTATGTGTGTGTGAGAGACACCCAGTTTATCCCTCTTCCCTGGCCGCAGTCTCAGAAGTTTGTCCTGGAATAATTACTCTATAGAGCCATCTCCGGGGCAGGGATTTTTTTTGTTAATTTCTTTTTTACTTTGTTTGATGAGTTAAACTTTGGAGAGATGCACAGCGGTAATTATGAAGGAAAGCCTCGAGAGAGCGGGGAAGAGAGAGAAAGAGGGCTCCATCTCAATTCGTCTTTCGGCGATTCCTTGCATCCTATGTCCTCACCTCCTTCTCAACTACCGTATATTGGAGGAGAAGGTCCAAAGTCCCTTCTCACTGAATTTCTTCTCCAATGTGTTGAGAAGGTCAAGGAGAAAGAAGGCGAGAAATCAAGGAAAGATGAATTGACACAGTGTACTTAACTTGGCACGCTCTACCCTCTCCTCAGAGTCGTCCTTCCTATAAAAGCTCTTTCCTCAATTATGCATCTCAAACACATCTGGGTCTGGTCACGTTTCGGTCTTCCCCTCCCCACTCAGACAGTCCTCGATTGCTGTTGTGAACGCACCCATCAGTATTACTAAGGAGTAATGGGGGTGTTGTGAGAATCCTTACCCAAAGAGGAACCAGTCGTAGGCAATTGTCAGATAGAGGATTTCAGTAGGCTCCAGGCTGGCGTGGACAGCACCATCCTATTAAAAAAATACATTAAAAGATTTAGCATGTCTTTAAAAAAGCTCCACGCAAATTAGCCCCGAAAGGCGACACATAAATGTGATACTTTCTTTTTTTTTACAAAAAAAACGGAAGTATTCAAACCGTTTACTCAGTACTTTGTTGAAGCACCTTTGATAGCGATTACAGCCTTGAGTCTTCTTGGGTATGACGCTACAAGCTTGGCACACCTGTATTTGGAGAGTTTCTCAAATTCTTCTCTGCAGATCCTCTCAAGCTCTGTCAGGATGGACGGGAAGTGTTGCTGCAGAGAAATTGAAGGTCCCTCCAGAGATGTTTAAATCGGGTTCAAGTCTGGACTCTAGCTGGGCCACACAAGAACATTGAGACTTGTCCCAAAGCCACTCCTGCAGTGTGCTTAGGGCCGTCCTGTTAGAAGGTGAACCTTCGCCACAGTCTGAGGTCCTGAGCGCTCTGGAGCAGGTTTACTTTGCTCTGTTCAGCTTTACCTCGATCCTGAATCATCCCCTAGTCCCTGCTGCTGAAAAACATCCCCACAGCATTTTGCTGCCTCTACCATCCTTCACCGCCTGGCACTCAGGCCAAAGAGTTCAATCTTGGTTTCATCAGACCAGAGAATCTAGTTTCTCATGGTAGGAGTCTTAAGGTGCTTTCTAGCAAACTCCAAGTGGGCTGTCATGTGCCTTTTACAGAGTTGTGGCTTCCGTCTGGACACTACCATAAAGGCCTGATTGGTGGAGTGCTGCAGAGATGGTTGTCCTTCTGGAAGGTTCTCCCATCCCCACAGATGAACTCTGGAGCTCTGTCAGAGTGACCATCGGGTTCTTGGTCACCTCCCTGAACAAGGCCCTTCTCCCCCAATGGCGCAGTTTGGCCGGGCGGCCCCATTTACGAATGATGGAGGCCACTGTGTTCTTGGGGACTATCAATGCTGCAGACATTTTTTGGTACCCTTCCCCAGATCTGTGCCTCGACACAATCGTGTCTCGGAGCTCTACGAACAATTCCATCGACCTCATGGCTTGTTTTTTTCTCTGTCAACTGTGGGACCTTATATAGACAGGTGTGTGTCTTTCCAAATCATGTCCAATCAATTTAATTTACCACAGGTGGACTCCAATCAAGTTGCAGAAACATCAAGGATGACCAATGGAAACAGGATGCACCTGAGCTAAATTTTGTGGCTCATAGCAAAGGGTCTGAATACTTATGTAAAAAAGGTGTTTCTTTTTTTATCTCCACCTGGCACAGCCAGAAGAGGTCTAGCCACCCCTCATAGCCTGGTTCCTCTAGGTTTCTTCTTAGGTTCTGGCCTTTCTAGGGAGTTTCCTAGCCACTGTGCTTCTACACCTGCATTGCTTGCTGTATGGGGTTTTAGGCTGGGTTTCTGTCCAGCACTTTGTGACATCAGCTGATGTAAGAAGGGCTTTATAAATCAATTTGATAGTAAAAATAGATTAAAAACCTTTGTCATTATTGGGTATTGTGTGAAGATGGATCAAAAAAATCTATCTATTTTAGAATAAGGCTGTAGCTTAAAATGAGGAAAAAGTCAGCGGATCTGAATATTTTCCCAATGCACTGTACCTACCAGCTTTCTAAAAAGTCAGGCCAACAATACTTTCCTGTGGATATTTTTGTAAAAAAATGAAGTGGCTGAAGGACAAACCACAGATATCCGATAGTGACTTTTTCAAATCCTCCTACATCAGAAAGAGTGGATAAAAGTGGGATAGGAAGGAAAGAAAAACAGGGTGATATGAATGAGAGCGAGAACACTTACTGCCCACAGTGAGAGCCGCAGGAGGGACACGAAAAGAGGCGTCCGGTCCCAACCAGATATGCAGTGAACCAGGAGACCGCTCTCATCTACAGGGCAAATCAAATCACTGATTAATCAGGCTGTCATACACAATTAGTTGGCATACACAGCCTGAAACATTAGTGCATAATCAGTAAATGTTTCTTACAAGTCAGAATGTTGATTAAAATTACATTTGAATTTACTCTACCGATTGTCTGTGTGGTTGGTCTTTCAGCAGCTTGAAATTTGATAAACAAATCTCCACAGGAAAGTATTGTTGACCTGACCTTTTAGAGAGATAGTAGGTTTGCCACTGCTGATTGCGAGGCAACGTTCCTTCTGTGATTCTGGTGGCTTGGCTATTGCTTACATATTGCGCAAGTGTTTGCATCGCGTGTGTCAGTAGACTGAAAATACATCCCAACAAAACCATATACACCACCGTTCCATAGTTAACTTTTCTTTCAAAAAAAAGGAAATGTCTATTTTTTTTCCCCCATTAAAAAATGTAATTGTTCAGAAATACAGCGTAGACATTTTTTATGTTGTAAATGACTATTGTAACTGGAAACGGCAGATTGTTTATGGAATATCTACATAGGCGTATAGAGGCTCATTATCAGCAACCATCAGTCCTGTGTTCCAATGGCACATTGTGTTAGCTAATCCAAGTTTATCAATTTAAAAGGTTAATTGATCATTACAAAACCCTTTTGCAATTATGTTAGCACAGCTGAAAACTGTTGTTCTGATTAAAAAAGCAATTAAACTGGCATTCTTTCTCTAGTTTAGTATCTGGAGCAGCAGCCTTCGTGGTTTCGATTACAGTCTCAAAATGGCCAGAAACAAAGCACTTCTGAAACTAGTCAGTCTATTCTTGTTCTGAGAAATTAAGGTTATTCCATGCGAGAAATTGCCAAGAAACTGAAGATCTCGTACAACGCCGTGTACTACCCCCTTCACAAAACAGTGCAAACTGGCCCTAACCAGAATATAAAGAGGAGTGGGAGGCCCTGGTGCACAACTGAGCAAGAGGACAAGTGCATTAGAGTGCTTAGTTTGAGAACCAGACGCCTCAGAAATCATCAACTGGCAGCTTCATTAAATCGTACCCGCAAAACACAAGCCTCAACGTCAACAGTGAAGAGGTGACTCCGGGATGCTGGCCTTCTGGGCCATTGGAACACAGGAGTGATGGTTGCTGAAAGTAGACCTCTGTACGCCTATGTTGATATCCCATTTTTTTAAATCTGCCGTTTCCAGCTACAATAGTAATTTACAACATTAACAATGTCTACGGTGTATTTCTGATCAATTTGATTATATTTTAAAATCAGGAAGAAGAAAAAAATTCTTTCAAAAACAAAGACATTTCTAAGTGACCCCTAACTTTTGAACAGTAGTGTACCCACCGGCTCCCTTAAAACAATACTTTCCTGTGGATATTTTGTCCCAAATTGCGAGCGGCTGGAAGACAGACCACACAGACAACCAGCAGAGTAAGGCTGTATACAGCAATTAATTGTGTATTACAGCCTGATTAAATCAGACAACCAAATAACAAACACTTGAGAAACAAAGGATTGAACCAGGTTTTTATAGCGACTAGTAAGTGATGAGGATTTAAACTGCACAATGGCAACATCAGCGTTTGGTCTTCCCTGGGTCAAGTTTGACTTTGGAGGCCTACATCTCAGGGACCCTCACTAGATGTCCATATGAGATATGATATGACTTACCCACTCTTTACACCATGTTCATTTTACTCTGACAGAAAGAAGAAATTGGTCACAGCCCCCAAGGAGCTTTAACCAACACGCGGGCACACACACATACTGACCGTCGCTGTTGATGATGTGAAGCAGCAGCTTCAGGTAGTTCTGAGTCTGATGGACCAGGTCCCAAGACTGAAACACAAGGACAGAGAAGAACACATGAGGACTTTCAGCACGTTTTCACCAGGGGCGCATCCAGCACGTCACTAATGTTCAGATAGAAATATGCTATGTCGAACAAACATGCCTCTCTGACAATTGGAATAAGGATTAATGACATTTCTATCTGCAACGTTTGCCAAGTGAACCTGGCCCTGGTGTGGCGACTACATCTCTTATTACCTAAAATATGCATTAAAACAAACTCTTACAGCAGCGGTTTTCTAAAATCTCCTCAGGGACCCCCAACCTACTCACAATTTTGCTGTAGCCCTGAACTAGCTCACTTGAGTTAACTAATCAAGGGCTTGATAATTAGTTGACAAACTGAATCAGGTGTGCTCGCTCTGGAATGGATTAAATACATTAAATGGCTGGGGGTGCCTGAGGAGAGGTTTGAAAACACCCGTCTTAGAGAATGTCAAGACAGCATGAGAAATGAATGGTCGGCAACCATGCCGTTCCACGGCCAACAGAGGTCACTGTGAGACCAGTAATACTGTGGCACAATCGGAATCACATTTCACTGAAGTATAATTAGACGTACCGGATATGGTGGTCTAGTGGTTTGGGCCACTGCCTCCGACACACAAACACGTGTTGGCATAAGTTCGAATCCAGCCTAGTGCCCTGTGATACAATCTCCTATCTGTCCTCTCCATATCAACAAAACTGAGGAAATACTCATAAGAGGGAGAAAAAAAAAGACTAACCTGATATTCACTCCAGTTTATACTCAAGTTCTTGGTAAAGCACGCAGGGATTGTCAAAGGAGCATCCACAAAATCCTGTCAACAATAAAAATGGTATGTTTCAAAATCTGAAAATCATTCATCTGGATGAACATATGATACATCACAATCTGAGATCAGAAGACCATAGAACGACTAGAATGGGTGAGGACACAGTTAAATTGCCTAGGTTTTAGTCTTTTATCCCTTCTATTAACTATATTTCTATGCAGGAAATGTTAAAAATCGACCGGCATACCTGATTCCAGTTGAATACTAGTCCCTCGGCGGTGTAGTCTCGATCTTTGTAGTCCTTAAAGAACTCACACCCTGGAAGCAGAGAGAGGGGTCCGGTGTCACGATACAACTGTATGCATTGAGAATAGTACAGGAACTCTAGCTATCCAGTCCTGGGTTCAAATACAGTTTGAAATCTTTCAAATACTTTTAGTGCTTTAGCCTGACCGGTGTGCCAGATGGGTGGAGTTTGCATCACCCATAGCGCCGGTCAAACTCAATCAAGCCCAGTTTAAGTGTTTCAAAGGATTGCAAATAGCATTTGATCCCAGGTCTGTAGCCATCTCTCTGGGGAAGACGTTTATTAATAAGATGTAGAAACGCATTGTAAGGCCTAGTTACTGTCATCTACCTAACACTAGATTTATTTGTCAAGACTGCTGAAACCTGTTTTCCTAATAAAAAGGAGAATATTTTATCAAAGAACTGAAATGTAAACGTAGCTTGGGGTTGAAAGAATTGTCTTTACCCGGGTAAGGCACAGAGAGCAGGGTGAAGTCCGCATAGCGTTGGGCCTTATCCACCTTCTCAGACGAGGTGACACTGGACAGAGAAGAGACGAGAAGATAGTGGAAAAGAGAAATAAAATATTCAGGAGGTGATGAAAACCATACGTGTACACATGACATGATGCCTGACTTAACGGTCAGTGACACATGTACACACAGCTGCACAACCAGCGAACCATAGAAAGTATGTGAACAGACAGACACACACACGCCATGCACTCACACACGTCAACATTACATCACAATCATACAAGCACGCAGGCAGGCAGCTACATAAATAAAGATAACACACACCGCCACGCATGCAAAGGTCAACGTCCAAACAAGTGTACACTTGTTTATTACATAACAAAGTCACCATAAGGCCAACAGGAGCAGGATCCAATGACCCAGAACATATCCCCCCATGTGTGTGTATGTGCAGGGGGGGGGGGGGGGAATAAATTCAGAGTCCTGGCTGTGAGCTGAGACTTACTTAAGGCCAAACTTGACCTTCTTGTTCTCCACCATGAGGTCACAGATGTAGCGCACAGAGAGGTAGCGCAGCAGCTTGATGTCCAGACCCCGCACCTTGTCAAAGAGTTGAGAGTCCCCATTCCTGTAGCAAGGGGGAGACGGGATGGAGAGAAAGAGTTCAAAGAAAATGTTAGACGTCATCCAATGACCACAAAAATGTACAGGGCATTTTGAGCATTCAAATCAGGCAAGGAAATCAAACAACCGTCACGGGATCACGTGAGAAGACACCAACCTCACACTGTCGTCCTCTGGAACCTCTGGCTCGGACTCTGCCCCCCACGTGTCATCAGTACCACCTAGAGGGGGAGAGAAAAAGCGAATTAGAGAACGAGAGATGCGTCACTACCATATAATTCTTACATGCTGAACAGACCGGACACGTCGCGTGCACGAGCATTGCAAAATAAATGTAGGAATCCATGTTATTCAATTATTGCACCCACACTGCTCACGAGCTTCAACGAGCATCTGCGTTGCCACGGGCTAACATATAAGTCATTCCTATTTCTGAAGCAGATCGCGCTGCAAGTCCTGCCTCTCCTATCTCCTCATTGGTTTATAGAAGCAGGTACCCACGTGCCATCTCCTCATTGGTTATACCCATGTGGGTGATTGAAATACTATGAAAGTGTAGATGTCAATCACAATATAAGTTCAAAGATGAAAAAGCCTGGAAGGAGGAGAGATGACTAGAAACAATTCGTTTGACCGTTTTATTTGTGGATTAATTGTCGGACCTTGTGCATTTCAGGTAAAACAACAACTCAATGTTTATATCCCAGAACAAATTAGCTAGCAACAGCAAGCTAGTGAAATAGGACGAATTAGCTAGCAAGTGCAAGCCAACTAGCTAAATTGCCATTCATGTTTAATGCTTTTCGACCTGTCCGCAAATTGGTTCAGAGTTTGTTTTGATATTTTAACCTGCGTGTCGTGATTGCATTTGGTGTAGGGGGACAAAATACATTTATGTGCGATGGCGCACGCGCACAGCCGGTTTGGGTTCCGTGTAAAAGTGGATTCAATGAGGACACACTTGAGGATACTTCTCTCATAGGAGTTGAATCAGGAGTGTTTGTAAGGTGTTTTAGATCTATTTCAGAATGTATGGGGCCCTATGGCACTACTGACAAAACCACAATACGACTATCAACAACTAAACTAAGCCAAATGCTTAGTTTAGTAGTTGATAGTTTAGTAGTTTAGTAGTTGATGGGGAATCGACGGCAGCGATCGCATGTGGAAATATAGCAGCACTGTTTAATCGTGGAACAGAGTTTATCATTCCAGAGCCCCCAGAGGTGTGATAGATCAACTGACAAGTATTACGTTCTTGACGGTTGCTCGGCAGCACCCATCCGCTAACCGTCCTCCCGGCTAAACTTTGCGAGGCATGTCACTTCACACATCTCTTCGATGAGCCCACCACTTAGCACGCACGAACAACTAGACGATAATTTGAGGACCACATTTTGATTAGGACAGCGCCGTCGTGTTGCTTTAAGACACGTGGGGACTACCCTTGATCAATTTGTTTTCACCGAAGCTCCATTTGGATATTGGGATTAGGCTACAATTAGGCTGGGGAAATGTTAGTTAAATTGAGGTTAGGGCTGCTAGTGATCATCGTTTCTAGTTGGCTCATTTACTAGAACCTTTTGCCAGCAAGTTATACACGTAGTTTAACAAGTGGATCATTTTTGCTATTCACTCACAGTCGCATAGTAGCCTAGCCCTACTCCGGATCAAAAGCCTGTGCCTTCACTGACTCTGCTTAATCAATGTGATTTTGTTTCACTGACTCGCCATCCGTACAGGCTATTTGGTTAATTGGTCTCTGGCTGGGCAAATAAGTGGGAGGTGGTATAGCTCATCTATTCATTTGCACAGCTATCACAGATCAGAAACGTTTAGCATGCAATAATGTAGCCTAACATTCAAGTGTAGGCCTATAATTGTGCTCCATCGGGTACAGCCATCTCCAAAATGGGCGCGGAGGTTGTGGAATATGAGCACGAGACTCACATGCTTTTAAAATAGGATGGCTGTTATTTTCTTTCGTTAACATGATGAAGATAATCCCAATTTAAAACCATACGCCTGCTCCTAAACAAAGTGGAGTGAAGGTTGGAAAGAGATGAAACGTGGACTTTAAAAAACACAGGCTCTGTTTAAAAATAAAACTTTATGACAGTGGCTCCACATGTGACAACAGTTGTATGGGGAAAATATTATTTGTATTATATATATATATATATATATATGTGTGTGTTGACTGATTGGGGCAGGTATGTTTTGTCGGTTAAATTAAAAAAATAATGAACTATTTATTTAATTCGGATGTAATTAAACAAAAAAATAAGCTATTCTGTTATTTTATTAGTCTTAATGTTTCTTAGGACTGGCCTGAACGAATTAATACAATTATTCAAATAGACGCCCACCCACATCTGCACACCACTACGACCAGTCGTCACCGGCATGCGCACGGTAGGTATAGAAGGCGAGAGTGTGGCAATAACGGGCCTGTTTGTAAGGGGGGGTCATATAAGCATTGCCCAATTTTGTTAACAGGCAATGCTAATAACAGGCGTACGCAGTATAAATAGGCTGGAAGCCAGCAGTTCAGGGCCAACTGCAGTACAGGCAGCACCCCTGGAGCAGGGTAGGAGAACAATGGAAGAGGACGAGGATGTTACAACTCAAGATTTAGACAGAGCCCTAAATGGCATCCTATTCCTAAAATGTACATATTTCAAACTTTTACCCCTTTTTTCTCCTCAATTTTGTGATATCCAAATTGGTATATATAGGACATATATAGGACACCCCCGGACAGGGCCCCATCCTCGGATGGGGCCACAGTGTCTCCTGACCCCTCCTGTCTCAGCCTCCAGTATTTATGCTGCAGTAGTTTATGTGTCGGGGGGCTGGGGTCAGTTTGTTATATCTGGAGTACTTCTCCTGTCCTGTGTGAATCTAAGTGTGCGTTCTCTAATTCTCTCTTTCTCTCTCTCGGAGGACCTGAGCCCTAGGACCATGCCCCAGGACTACCTGACATGATGACTCCTTGCTGTCCCCAGTCCACGCTGCTGCTCCAGTTTCAACTTCCACCTGACTGTGCTGCTGCTCCAGTTTCAACTGTTCTGCCTTATTATTATTATTCGACCATGCTGGTCATTTATGAACATTTGAACATCTTGGCCATGTTCTGTTATAATCTCCACCCGGCACAGCCAGAAGAGGACTGGCCACCCCACATAGCCTGGTTCCTCTCTAGGTTTCTTCCTAGGTATTGGCCTTTCTAGGGAGTTTTTCCTAGCCACCGTGCTTCTACACCTGCATTGCTTGCTGTTTGGGGTTTTAGGCTGGGTTTCTGTACAGCACTTTGAGATATCAGCTGATGTACGAAGGGCTATATAAATAAATTTGATTTGATTTGGTAGTTACAGCCTAGTCTCGCTGCTGCAACTCCCGTAACGGACTCGGGAGAGGCGAAGGTCGAGAACCACGCGTCCTCCGAAACACGACCCTGCCAAGCCGCACTGCTTCTTTACACACTGCTCTCTTACCCCTAAAGCCAGACACCAATGTGTCGAAGGAAACACCGTACAACTGGTAACCGAAGCTAGCTTGCAGGCGCCCGGCACGCCACAAGGAGTTACTCGAGCGCAATGGGACAAGGACATCCCAGCCGGCCAAACTCCCCCCTAACACGGATGGCGCTGGGCCAATTGTGCGACGCCTCAAGGGCCTCCCGATTACGGCAGGCTGTAACAGCCTGGGATCAAATCCAGGTCTCTAGTGATGCCTCAAGCACTGCAATGCAGTGCCTTAGACCGCTGCGCCACTCAGGAGGCCCCCTATTTCTTATTGAATTTTAAAACACAATCCACTTGCAATGGTGCCTAACTAACCAAGACCCCTCACCCCCTCCCACAGTCCACCCAAAAACCTCCCCATCCATCCATCCATCCGCCAAAGAGTACTGGTCTAGGATCAAGTTCCCCTGTCCATGTAATCTTATTAAATATAAAGCAAAAGGGAAAAACTGATCCTAGACCTACCTATTTTCATCCCAAACGACAACATTTTCAGACAAGATAGAACTGCCAAAGGGGGCGGTGTTGCAAAGATAGCCTGCATAGTTCTGTCCTACTATCCAGGTCTGTACCCAAACAATTTGATTTAAAAAATAATAATAAAAAATAAAAAAATCTTAGCCCCTACAAATCAGCCGGGATAGACATTTTGGACCCTTTCTTTCTAAAAAATGATCTGCAGAAATTGTTGCCACCACCATTAATAGCCTGTTCAACCTCTCGTGTCGTCTGAGATTCCCAAAGATTTGAAAGCAGCTGCAGTCATCCCCCTCTTCAAAGGGGGGGGACACTCTTGACCCAAACTGCTACAGACCTATATCTATCCTACCCTGCATTTCTAAAGTCTTCGAAAGCCAAGTCAACAAACAGATTACCGACCATTTCGAATGTCACCATACCTTCTCTGCTTTGCAATCTGGTTTCAGAGCTGGTCATGGGTGCACCTCAGCCACGCTCAAGGTCCTAAACGATATCTTAACCGCCATCGATAAGAAACATTACTGTGCAGCCGTATTCATTGATCTGGCCAAGGCTTTCGACTTTGTCAATCACCACATCCTCATCGGCAGACTCGACAGCCTTGGTTTCTCAAATGGTTGCCTCGCCTGGTTCACCAACTACCTCTCTGATAGAGTTCAGTGTGTCAAATCAGAGGGTCTGCTGTCCGGACCTCTGGCAGTCTCTATGGGGTTCAATTCTACGCAGGTGACACCATTCTGTATACTTCTGGCTCTTCTTTGGACACTGTTAACAACCCTCCAGGCAAGCTTCAATGCCATACAACTCTCCTTCCGTGGCCTCCAATTGCTTTTAAATGCAAGTAAACCTAAATGCATGCTCTTCAACCGATTGCTGCCTGCACCTGCCCGCCCGTCCAACATCACTACTCTGGACAGCTCTGGCTTAGAATACGTGGACCACTACCTAGGTGTCTGGTTAGACTGTAAACTCTCCTTCCAGACCCACATCAAACATCTCCAATCCAAAGTTAAACCTAGAATTGGCTTCCTATTTCGCAACAAAGCATCCTTCACTCATGCTGCCAAACATACCCTTGTAAAACTGACCATCCTACAAATCCTCGACTTTGGCGATGTCATTTACAAAATAGCCTCCAATACCCTACTCAACAAATTGGATGCAGCCGATCACAGCGCAATCCGTTTTGTCACGAAAGCCCCATATACACTACCCACCATTGCGACCTGTACGCTCTCGTTGGCTGGCCCTCGCTTCATACTCGTCGCCAAACCCACTGGCTCCATGTCATCTACAAGACCCTGCTAGGTAAAGTCCCCCCTTATCTCAGCTCGCTGATCACCATAGCATCTCCCACCTGTAGCACACGCTCCAGCAGGTATATCTCTCTAGTCACCCCCAAAACCAATTATTTCTTTGGCCGCCTCTCCTTCCAGTTCTCTGCTGCCAATGACTGGAACGAACTACAAAAATCTCTGAAACTGGAAACACTTATCTCCCTCACTAGCTTTAAGCACCAACTGTCAGAGCAGCTCACAGATTACAGATTTCTTCCACTGCAAATCTACCATTCCAGTGTTTTACTTGCTATATTGTATTTACTTTCCCACCATGGCCTTTTTTTGCCTTTACCTCCCTTCTCACCTAATTTGCTCACATCGTATATAGACTTGTTTATACTGTATTATTGACTGTATGTTTGTTTTACTCCATGTGCAACTCTGTCGTTGTATGTGTCGAACTGCTTTGCTTTATCTTGGCCAGGTCGCAATTGTAAATGAGAACTTGTTCTCAACTTGCCTACCTGGTTAAATAAAGGTGAAATAAAATAAATAAATAAATAAATACTCTGAGACGCTTTGTGAATACGGCCCGGAACTAGATTCCCTTGCTAACAAGATTTACTTTTTGTCAGTCTCACCGGAGAAGATGTAGTTGTAGCCGGTGCGTCCGTATAGCTCCCCCCAGCCTGCCAAAGTGGACGACCGACAAATATGCTGCAATGGAAGACAACACAGGATAAGTATTAGACACACACACGTTAGCATACTCCTCATCTCAATAGTCTATAAACCAGTCAATCAAGTCCTTATTTGTTGTTTTTGACACGTTCACTTCTTTGCTCAAAAGGCAAGAAGTATTTAAAAACAACGCTCAACAGGTTTTCAAAGATTTAGAGAAAATCAAAGGAAGAGGCCATATTTAAACGTTGTGACAGATCACAAACAGAAAAGGGAACATACAGCAGCCCAGGCGAAAACTGTTCCAAACTAGAAAGGCTAGAAAGGCAAAGCTTTCACCCCCCTCAATTACAAATGACAAACGTGGTCGTAATAACCATAGTAGGCTAATAGCAAAGCAGTAACAAGCCTAGCTGTTAAAATAAGTGAAGTAAAGACAGCAATCTAAATTACTGCCTGAAAGTATGGCATTAAAAAGCTATTAACTACAAAATTACACTTCTATAAATGAAAGATATCAGAAAGGAATGTGCCAAGCCAGCTAGAGGTGACTTGAGGGCCCTGTTCAAATGCTCTTAAAAATACATCCTTCCTCAAAGCAATCACTGATCTGACATGACAGGATTAGGCTAGTGTTGGCAAGCATTCCACTGCATTGACTTCACTAATTATGTCTGACCAGATCAGTGATTACCCCAAGGAATGGAGGAAAGAAGGGTGCATTTGAAAAAGTATTCAAACAGGGCTGAGGTCTCCGGACCGCAAAGGGACTAACTTCCTGGTGAAATGAAGGCGAGACATAGGAAAAAAAATACATAAAGATAAAAATAAATCTCAAAGTTGTACTTTGCCATTGTAGAGGATGACTGGGCAGACGAACCTCCCTCGGCAGCGGGCCATCTTACTGCGGTTCACCAGGTCCTGCAGCTTGGTGATCTGGACCGTGCTCTCAAACCTGGGGACACACCCAGCAATATATGGATCATCATAAATAGATCAGCAATATATCATCTTTGTGGCTCTATTATAACAAAGCAATATATGGATCATAATCCTCAATATAGCAATGGATACAGTCCTTAGCTGTGGTATATTGACCATATACCACAAACCCCAGGGGTGCCTTATTGTTACTATGAACTTGTTACCATCATAATTAGAAAAGTAAACAGTGCAGGGGTGGGTGAATGGAGGAAGACGTTTCAACTCAAGATGTAGAATCCTAAATGGCATCTTATTCCCTATTATTTCTTCACATTTTTAAAAACACAATCCACTTGCAGTGAAGCCGCTCAACTAAAAGTAACGCGTTTGCTCTAGATATTACGGTTGGGTGAAAACGTTATGGGGTGTTTTTATGAATTATTGAGTGGCTGATTTCCCTAAATTGTGAATTTGCAAGAGGGAAACTACGGAGCAGGGCACAGACACGCATCCAGAATCATAATGCCTGAAGGGAGGGCATTCTCCCCATAAACATCGTCATCTTGCATCTATTTCCCAAACACGTACCAAAATAGAACATTCCCGTAATGTTTCCTGTTGATTCACACAATACATTTGACCTCGGACATGAAAATGGGCATATCATTTTAAACCCTGTGTCATGAATCATGACTCGTGATGATGTGGACTGAACTATATTAAATCTGTTTAGTTTCTCTGTCCAAAAACAGGTCAGGGCCCATATTCACAAAGCATCTCAGAGTAGAAGGACTTTGCTTTTAAGATCATGAATTGATTGGGCTATATGGACAGGGGGAGCTGATCCTAGGGGCTTAGATCAACACTCTTACTCAGACTGTGTGAATATGTACAGTGGACTATGGAAGGCACAAATAAACAGTGTAATTAGTTACTAAGTGTCCTTGATTAACTGTCAAATCCTTGCTTGTTTCCTCCATTGCTTTGAAAGCGCATTGGAAAAGAGGATCATGGTCCCTCCCTTGGACCACCTCCTCCAATGACCTTTGAGAGGAGTTGAGGAAACAAGTATGGAAGCAGCACGGATTGGACATCTAGCAGGCCTAATATTTTCTGACACAACAAGGTCATCACCGAGGCTAAGGTAACGTAGGTAGTAGGCTAAATACCTGTCTTTATGGAGCTCGGTGCTTTCATACTCCAGGAAGACTATCTGCTGTGGGTAGTGGCCACACACCTCGCCGTTGGTGTTGTGGATGACGCTGTACTTGTAGTCTCGGCCAAAGAGTTCCAAGCAACGCTTCTCTATCGTCTCGACCTGTAAGGCACAAATATATCAAAGTGGTTATTGTTAGTCTGTTAGTAAAAAATTCCCCCTGGGAAAGGAAAAAAAAGGATGTGCATCTTAATCATGTGGACACAAACAAGGTCAATGTATGTTTTTTGTCCCAAGTCCAACATTCTATTTCCATCCCCCATGGTTTCTGTCAAGAGTGCGGTGACAATAAGAAAATGCATACATATTGTATGCAAGTGCCATTAAGATTTCCCACTGCTTGTTTGGTCATTTCAACTAATGACATGAAATCCCACTTAAGAATATGAACCGATAAGATTACTGTTTTATCATTATCCCAGACCCATTACTTCGTTGTGTAGCCTGTGTCTATGTTGTCAAAGGAGACTTTGTAAACCAACAATGTATAGGTCTAGCTTCAAGTTACAAACAATTGTTTCTCATGGAATGCTATCCCGGGAAACAAGCGGTGTAACAATGGAGCCACAATGCCTTCAGAAAGTATTCACACCCTTTGATTTCTTTCCACGCGGTTATGTTACAGCCGGAATTTAAATGGATTCAACTGAGAGTTGTCAATGGTCTACACACAATACCGCATAATGTCAAGGTGGAATTATTGTCCTTTTTTTTCTTTTTCATTAAAAATGAAAAGATGCAATGTCTCGAGTCAATTAGTATTCAACCCCTTTGTTATCTCAAGCCTAAATAAGTTCAGGAGTAAAAATGTGCTTAACAAGTCACTTCATAACTTGTATGGCCTCAAGGGCTACCCCCAATTAGTGAACTGGTAGATTGTATGGTCGATAGGCTGTTTGTCAACCAAGATATTGTTTTAGTCAAGCAGAGACGCCCGTTTTATTTGCGCCATCTCATCGAACTAATCCATTGCGGAGGCAGAGACTAAGCCAAAGTGGAGGCCGCGGGGATGGCACAGTCCAAGAAGGAGTGTGGCGAAGATGCACAATGCAAGTCTCTCCAGAATATACTCTCACCCCAATGTGCACATTCATTGTTTCATAAATTAAGTGTGTGAGTTGTTTGTGTGTTTGTTAGTTAGTGTCTACTAATTTCCCATTACATATATCACCAAAATCAGAAGGGAAAAAAAGTAGACCTCCACAAGTCTGGTTCATCCATGGGAGCAATTTCCAAACGCCAGAAGGTACCACGTTCATCTGTACAAACAATAGACCACCCATGAGACCACGCAGCAGTCATACAGCTCAGGAAGGAGACGGGTTCCGTCTCCTAGAGATGAAACTACTTGTGTGAAAAGTGCAAATCAATCCCAAAACAGCAAATGACCTTGTGAAGATGCTGGAGGAAACAGGTACAAGTGTCTATCCACAGTAAAACGAGTTATATAAAATCGACATAACGTGAAAGGACGAAGCCACCATAATTTGCAAATAAATTCATTAAAAATCCTACAATGTGATTTTTTTGGAGGTATTAACCTCAATTTGTCTGTCATAGTTGAATTCATGAAAATTACAGGCCTCTCATCTTTTTAAGTGGGAGAACTTGCACAATTGGTGGCTGACTAAATACTTTTTTGCCCCCCTGTATCTAATAATTATATAATATTTTACCTGAACACTTTCAAAATCAGATTAGGATATTGTTGTGTAAAAATGGTGCCGACAGACAGGGCTGCCGTGCTTCTAGCTTTTAGGAAACTTGGCAGCATTTAGTTTATGTATAATTTCAAGCACATTATTAGCCCAGAACATTTTTGGGGTTATTACAAACAGCCTGGAAGAACTTTTGGATATCAGAGCGGCGGTATCTCATCAGCACTACGACCAGGAATATGACTTCCCTGAAACAGATCCTTTGTTCACACCCCCTAAGGCAAATCAAAATATTCCAGAGGGCAACCTAAAACACTGCCGGCAGAGGAGAGGTATTCGGAGTGGTCTTATAGTCCGACGGGCGCGCACACCACCCACCGCTTGCGATTATATTAATCGCTAATGTTCAGTCTATAGATAAAGTTGACGAGCTCAGGGCGAGGGTTTCTTTCCAGAGAGAAATGGGGGATTGTAACAATCTCAGATTTCTTTTTTTTTTTACACCTTTATTTAACTAGGCAAGTCAGTCATTCTTATTTTCAATGACGGCCTAGGAACGGTGGCTTAACTGCCTTGTTCAGGGGCAGAACGACAGATTTTTACCTTGTCAGTTCTGGGATTCAATCTTGCAACCTTACGGTTAACTAGTCCAACGCTCTAACCACCTGCCTCTCATTGCACTCCACAGCCTGCCTGTTACGCGAATGCAGTAGAAGCCAAGGTAAGTTGCTAGCTAGCATTAAACTTATCTTATATAATCAATCAATCATAATCACTAGTTATAACTACACATGGTTGATGATATTACTAGTTTATCTATCGTGTCCTGCATTGCATATAATCGACGCAACGAAAAAAAGCACAATCGTTGCATGACTGTACCTAACCATAAACACCAATGCCTTTCTTAAAATCAATACACAGAAGTATATATTTTTAAACCTGCATATTTAGCTAAAATAAATCCAGGTTAGCAGGCAATATTAACCAGGTGAAATTGTGTCACTTCTCTTGCGTTCATTGCACGCAGAGATAGGGTATATGCAACAGTTTGGGCAGCCTGGCTCATTGCGAACTAATTTGCCAGAATCTTATGGAATTATGACATAACATTGAAGGTTGTACAATGTAACAAGAATATTTAGACTTAGGGATGCCACCCATTAGATAAAATACCGAACAGTTCCGTATTTCACAGAAATAAATGTTTTCGAAATGATATGGTCGAATCCGGAAACTATTAATGACCAAAGGCTCGTATTTGTGTGTTACGTTATAATTAAGTCTATGATTTGATAGAGCAGTCTGACTGAGTGATAGTAGGCAGCAGCAGGCTCGTAAGCATTCATTCAAACAGCACTTTTGTGGATTTTGCCCTCAGCTCTTCGCAAGCACAGCTGTTTATGACTTCAAGCCTATCAGCCTAATGGCTGGTGTAACCGATATGAAATGGCTAGCTAGTTAGCGGGGTACGTGCTCATAGCGTTTCAAAAATCACTCGCTCTGAGACTTGGAGTAGTTGTTCCCCTTGCTCTGCAAGGGTGGCGGGTTTTGTGGAGCGATGGGTAACGCTGCTTCGAGGGTGGCTGTTGTTGATGTGTTCCTGGTTCGAGCCCCGTTAGGGGCTAGGAGGGATGGAAGCTATACGGTTCCACTGGCAATACTAAAGTGCCTATAAGAACATCCAATAGTCAAAGGTATATGAAATGCAAATGGTATAGAGAGAAATAGTCCTATAAGTACTATATTAACTACAACCTCTTACCTTGGAATATTGAAGTCTCATGTTAAAAGGAAGCAGCAACTTTCATATGTTCTCATGTTCTGAGGAAGGAACTCAAACGTTAGCTTTTTTTACATGGCACATATTGCACTTTTACTTCTCCAACACATTATTTAAACCAAATTGAACATGTTTCATTATTTATTTGAAGCTAAATTGATTTTTATTGATGTATTATATTAAGTTAAAATAAGTGTTCATCCAGTATTGTTGTAATTGTCATTATTACAAATAAAAAAATCACTTTATTTTTATTTTAAAAAATTAAAAAAAATGGCTTTTTTGGGGGGTTTTCCAATAATCGGTATCGCCGTTGAAAAATCATAAAAATCGGTCAAACTCTACCTAGAACACCTCACAATCAAATACACACTGCCCCTATCCCATTTGGACAAGAGGAATACCTATGTAAGAATGCTGTCCATTGACTATAGCTCAGCATTCAACACTATAGTACCCTCCAAGCTCATCATTCAGCTTGAGGACCTGGGTCTGAACCCCGCCTTGTGTAACTGGGTCCTGGACTTCCTGACGGGCCACCCCCAGGTGGTGAAATTAGGAAACAATCACTCCACTGATCCTCAACTCCGGAGCCCCACAAGGGTGCATGCTCAGCCAACTCCTGTACTCCCTGTTCACCATGACTGCGTGGCCAAGCACGCCTCCAACCTAATTATCAAGTTTACAGACGACAACAGTAGTAGGCTTGATAACCAACAATGACGATGCAGCCTACAGGGAGGTGGTGAGGGCTCAGAGTGTGGTGCCAGGACAATAACCTCTCACTCAACTTCAACTAAACGAAAAAAGATGATCGTGGACTTCAGGAAACAGAGGGAGCACCTCCCTATCCACAGACGGGGCCGCAGTTGAGAAGGTTGAAAGCTTAAAGTTCCTCGGTGTACACATTACTGACAAACTGAAATAGTCCACCCACACAGACAGTGTGGTGAAGGGGAAACAGCAATCTCTTCAACCTCAGGAGGCTGAATACATTTGGCTTGGCACCTAAAACCCTCAAAGTTTTACAGATGCACAATTGAGAGCATTGTGTTAGGCTGTATCACTGCCTGCTATGGAAAATGCACTGCCCACAACCACAGGGCTCTCCAGAGGGTAGTGCAGTCTGTCCCCGGTGATGCGTTGGGCAAACTACCTGCCCTCCAGGACACCAACAGCACCCAATGTCACAGGAAGGCCAAAAAGATCATCAAGGACAACAACCACCCGAGCCACAGCCTTTTCACCCCACTATCATCCGTACAGGTGCACCAAAGCTGGCACAGAGAGACTGAAAAAGCTTCATCTCAGGGCCATCAGACTGTTAAATAGCCAACACTAGCACATTAGAGGCTGCTGCCTAAATACATACACTTTGAAATCACAGGCCACTTTAATAATGTTTACATATTTTGCATTAATCATCTCGTATGTATACACTGTATTCTATTCTCTTAGTCTATGCCGCTAAGACATTGCTCGTCCATAAATGTATATATTCTTAATTCCATTCCTTTACTTAGACGTGTGTATATGATGTAAAATATTACTTGTTAGATATTATTGCAGTGTGGAAGCTAGAAACACAAGCATTTTGCTACACCAGCAATAACATCTGCTAAACACTTGTATGTGACCAATAAAATGTAATGCCAAGAACTAGTGTATTTTTACCTGGAATTTATCCTTAATGTAAAGATATGGGTGGGGCTTAAGAGGGTGTGAACAAGCTCTCCATTAGGTGAACCAAAACATTCAAGAGACAATCTCAAAAGTGGGGATACAAGTTTATCAACTGTCAAAGGAAAATAACTTTTCCCATTGTTCCTCAACTTTTTTAATTTCACCTTTATTTAACCAGATATGCCAGTTGAGAACAAGTTCTCATTTACAACTGCGACCTGGCCAAGATAAAGCAAAGCAGTGCGACAAAAACAGAGTAACAAACAAACGCACAGTCAATAACAATAGAAAATCTATGTACAGTGTGTGCAAATGTAGAAGAGTAGGGAGGTAAGGCAATAGAGGTGAAATAATTAACTGCGTTTACTTGCATTTAAACGCAGTTGGAGGCCACAGAAGGAGTGTATGGTGTCGAAGCTCATTGAGGTTTGTTAGCACAGTGTCCAAAGAAAGGCCAGATGTATACAGAATGGTGTCGTCTGCGTAGAGGTGGATCAGACAATGACCAGCAGCAAGAGCGACATCATTGATACACAGTTGAAGTAGGAAGTTTACATACACCTTAGCCAAATACATTTAAACTCAGCTTTTCACAATTCCTGACATTTAATCCTAGCACAAATTCCCTGTCTTAGGTCAGTTAGGATCACCACTTTATTTTATGAATCTGAAATGTCAGAATAATAATAGAGAGAATGATTTATTGCAGCTTTTATTTCCTTCATTATATTCCCATTGGGTCAGAAGTTACCATAGACCCAATTATTATTTGGTAGCATTGCCTTTAAATTGTTTAACCTGGGTTAAACGTGTCGGGTAGCCTTCCACAAGCTTCTCACAATAAGTTGGGTGAATTTTGGCCCATTCCTCCTGACAGAGCTGGTGTAGCTGAGTCAGGTTTGTAGGCCTCCTTGCTCGCACACACTTTTTCAGTTCTGCCCACAAATTGTCTATGGGATTGAGGTCAGGGCTTTGTGATGGCCACTCCAATACCTTGACGGTTGTCCTTAAGCGATTTTACCACAACTTTGGAAGTATGCTTGGGGTCATTGTCAATTTGGAAGACCCAATTTCGACCAAGCTTTAACTTCCTGACTGATGTCTTGAGATGTTGCTTTAATAAAGCCACATAATATTCCTCCCTCATGATGCCATCTATTTTGTGAAGTGCACAGTCCCTGCTGCAGCAAATCTCCCCCACAACATGATGCTGCCACCCCTGTGCTTCACGGTTGGGATGGTGTTCTTCTGAACGTGGTACCGTCAGGTGTGATGATGTCAATTAGCCTATCAGAAGCTTCTAAAGCCATGACAATTTTCGGGAATATTTTCAAGCCGTTTAAAGGCACAGTCAACTCAGTGTATGTAAACGTCTGACTTCACTTCACAGGAATTGTGATTGTGCGTTATAAGTGAAATAATCTGTCTAACCAATTGTCAGAAATTACTTGCGTCTTGCACAACGTAGATGTCCTAACCGACTTTCCAAAACTAGTTTGTTATTAACAAGAAATTTGTGGAGTGGTTGAAAAACTAGTTTTAATGACTCCAACTTAAGTGTATGTAAACTTCCGACTTCAACTGTATACAGAGAAAAGAGTTGGCCCAAGAATTGAACCCTGTGGCACACCCATAGAGACTGCCAGAGATCCGGACAACAGGCCCTCCGATTTGACACACTGAACTCTATCTGAAAAGTAATCGGTGAACCAGGCGAGGCAGTCATTTGAGAAGCCAAGGCTATGGAGTCTGCCGATAAGAATGCTGTGATTGACAGAGTCAAAAGCCTTGGCCAGGTCAATGAAGACTGCTGCACAGTACTGTCTTTTATTGATGGCGGTTATGATATCGTTTAGGGACCTTGAGCGTGGCTGAGGTGCACCCTTGACCAGCTCAGAAACCAGATTGCATAGTGAAGAAGGTAAGGTGGGATTTGAAGGGGTCGGTGATCTGTTTGTTAATTTGTCTTTCAAAGATTTTAGAAAGGAAGGGCAGGATGGATATAGATCGATAAGTTTGAGTCTAGAGTGTCAGCCCCTTTGAAAAGGACGATGACCACGACAGCTATCCAATCTGTGGGGATCTCAGACGATACGAAAGAGGTTGAACAGGCAAGTAATAAGGGTTGCAACAATTGTGGCAAATAATTTTAGAAAGAGAGGGTCCAGATTGTCAGGCCCAGTTGATTTGTAGGGGTCCAGATTTTGCAGCTCTTTCAGAACATCAGCTGAAGTTTATAATATACGATTTTGTAGCACTGAGTCTACCTTGATCCAACGTAAAAAAAATAATTTAAAACACCATTTCATAAGCCTGAATCAAGGCGGTGGGTCACAAATTTGCCCATTTGGGGCTCTGAGTGTATTTCTGATTGGCTTGATGGACCACCACTGATGAGCTGTGGGGTTTCTCAAAGTAATGTTTTCTTCACCTCAAACAGCAAGCAAACAAAGTCTGGTTTTACATCCATTGATAATGAAAATAGTTCCTCAGTGCATTTGAAATATATTTTTCAGCTCTCTCACTTTCGATAACCGCTCAGCGTGAAAGGGAAAAATGTCATGCTATGATCCATTAGAAACGTCATAAAAATATGCCTACCTGATTACTTCTTATGCTTTACATAAAAAGCCTACAGCTGTGTCTGTCCAGAGCTCACTGGCATGGGAAACTGAGGACCCAGAATATTTTATACAATGTTGCAAGTATCCTAGTATGCACTTTGGGTCAGACAAATTGTTGATCTAATGTTTCAATTTCATTGCAGACAGGCCATGCGTAGCCAATGTGATAGGATATGAACTTTTATCAGGGTATTCTCTAACTGCAGGCTGCAATGTTTTTAATTGCAGGCTTTATATGCTATTTTTACATAGTCAGCAATGGCAATAGAAGTTACTTTTTAGGTTTGTATCATTTTCATTTAGAAAATTCATTAACCACATGACAATCATATTAAGATACGAAGACGTTATTATAAATTAAATGAAACCGTTCCTATTTCATCAAACAGTGCACTTCAAGCATCAGACAAGCTCAATGCATAGATATGGAAAAATACACATTTAAAATTTCAACCAATCGATTGGTCGAAAGAACAGACAACTTTCAGTCAACCAATATTTGTTTTTGGTCGGGGACAGCACTAATGGAATCACTCTGTGTGCACTGTTTGATGGGGAGTTTAACATGATTTTTGAAGGACTACCTCATCTCTGTACCCCACACATACAATTATATGTAAGGTCCCTCAGTCAAGCAGTGAATTTCAAACACGGGTTCAACCACAAAGACCAGGGAGGTTTTCCAATGACTTGCAAAGAAGGGCACCTATTACTAGATGGGTCAAATGTTTTTGAAAAGCAGACAGTGAATATCCCTTTGAGCATGGTGAAGTTATTATTAATTCCACTTTGGATGGTGTATCAATTCAGTCACTACGCAGATAAAGGCGTCCTTCCTAACTCAATTGATGGAGAGGAAGGAAACCGCTCTGGAATTTCACCATGAGGCCAATGATGACTAAAACAATTATCAAATCAAATTGTATTTGTCACATACACATGGTTAGCAGATGTTAATGCGAGTGTAGCGAAATGCTAAGAGTTTAATGGCTGTGATGGGAGAAAACTGAAGACTGATCAACACTGTAGTTACACCACAATACTAACCTAATTGACTGAGTGAAAAGGAAGGCTGAACAGAATAAAAAAATATTGCAAACATGGATCCTGTTTGCAACAAGGCACTAAAGTAATACTGTAAGAAATGTGGCAAAGCAATTCACTATCCTGAATACAAAATGTTGTGTTGAATTGGATTTGCTCCAAACGTATTACTGATTATCACTCCATATTTTCAAGCATAGTGGTGGCTGCATCATGTTATGGGTATGCTTGAAAATCAGTAAGAACTGGGGAGTTTTTTTTAGAATAAGAAAAGAAAAAGGAATGGAGCTAAGCACAAGAAAAATGCTATAGGAAAACCTGGTTCTGTCTGCTTTCTACCAGGACACTGGGAATTTAGCTTCCAGGAGGACAATTACCTAAAACACATAGCCAAATATACATGGGACTTGCTTACCAAAAAGACAGGGAATACTTCTGAGTGGCCGAGCTACAGTTTTGACTTAAATCTGCCTGAAAACCGATGGCAAGACTTGAAAATGATGTCCTAATAATGCTCAACAACCAATTTGACAGAGCTGGAAGAATTTGGGGTAAATGTTGCACAATCCAGGTGTGGAATGGCCTTAGAGACTTACTCAGAAAGACTCACTGCTGCCAAAGCTGATTCGAACATGTATTGACTCAGGGATAGGGTGGTATATGTAAATTAGATATTTCTGTATTTAATTTTAATACATTTGTAAAGATTTCTAAAAACATGTTTCCACCTTGTCATTATGGGATATCGTGTGTAGATGGGTGAGAAAAAAATATTTAAATCAATTGTGAATTAAGGCTGTAACACAAAATATGGAGTACTTCAAGGGGTATGAATACTTTAAGGCACTGCATGGCTGTGTGGGTACACCGACCCTAACCCTATCAAGGTGTGCATCAATTTAATATTTTGTATTGTTAAAATTATTTCACGCAGAAATGAAATATGTTAATTTAGACCGAGAGTCAGGGATCTTAACAAAAAAAAACACTACAGAAGACGCCTTTGTCGAGTGACTTGTGTAATGCAATATGAACGGAGAGTCGTGATCGAGAGTTAATGGTAGACCATCTCTGGGAAAATACATAGCTAAAGCTGGTCTATTATATGACATGCAGAAATTATGATAATACAAAAATATGCATGTTGAGGACCGCTAACTTACCCGTCGGGAGACTTCTTTCGCTCTGTACTGTGTCTTCGAAAACAAATCTATCAAATCTGCTATTTCCTCGCTCTTTCTGCCGGATAACGTTTGTCCGGAGGCCGTTAGGCTCCCAGACACAGACGGGGATGCAGCCATCATCGTTCCGCGACCCACCTTGGGCTCTATCCGAACTCGTCCGTCCTCAAACACCGCAGCACATTGGGAACGGGAAGAGCCACCAGGCCATCCCTTCCCAGCCAGTTTATTTCTGACTGCCCGCTTGAAGGGGCCGGAGCCGGGTATTTTTCCTGAATGCAGGGCACCGCCGGGTTGGAACCCTCTACAAACAAGGGCGTCTAACTAAATCTTCCAGGCAAAACTGTCCAGGCAAGAAGGCTGTAGGTAACGTGGCTAACTTAGCCGGAGGTGGATGATTTGGTTGACTAACGTTAGCTAACTTTATCTAGTTAACTTAGCTCATTTTAGAACGTATCCACGCTCCAAGTTAAAACCACCACATTACCAAAAGTTAGCCTTTAAAATTGAATGCAGACGATCACCCAGCTGACTTGTTTGTAGTCCTTGCCCTCATCACGCGTATGTTTGGTGTTGACAGAGTAATACTAACGTTACGAGATTAAATCATGTAGTCCGGGGGCCTGACTCAGGAAATCTCAAGGACTCCTGGCCTAGTCACGCGTTTCCTCAATGTCACGTCTTAATTTCCGCAAGGCAAAGATGACAGAAAAATAGGAACGTTTCCAAAACGATTAATTCCGTAGCTGCAGGGATTCAAATGCGTATTTGTTGTTCTCGATCAAAATCACACGAATGTGCAAGTGTTGAAATGAACTGTCTCAAGGAACAAGTGGTAAACAGGAAATTGAAACCAGCACGTGACCACTATCGCCCCCTGACAATGACGTAAGGCACTCAATTCTTAAACGCTCATTAATTAACAGCCAATTGTCAATTAAAGTGGGACTTTCTTACATAAACCACAGATTTGCAATAAAGTGTGATATTTTAAGTTCATTAAGTCAGGATTCCTATTTGACTCTGCCACGTCTCCGTTTTAGGGGGTAATCAGCATTAATATTGCAGATAGATTGTTGCTTCCATCAACGTAATTGTCTGCATCATTTCCAATCCCCCATATATTTTGGGGGGTAAATATATCTTTCTAAAAACAAACATATACACATACATATATGAATAAACATTCATACATATACACATATATATACTTACATACACATACATATATGCATACATACATACATATACACATTTTTTTTTTAAATATACCTTTATTATTCCCTGCAAACCCTACCATCCCTCGCCCAATTGGAGTAAACTAAACAATATCACTTATGCTTCTACATTCAAATTATACATACTATACACATTTTACAGACACAATCTATTTTACAATAGTTATATTTTGTTTGGTTTTAGTCCTGGCCTTCCTCTATTTTTGATGTCCATCCAGTAAATGTTGCAATTCTTCAGCTATTCCTGGACCTGTGACCAAAAATGAGCTACATATGGACAGTACCAAAATAAATGATCTAATGACTCCGCCTCCTTGCAGCAAAAGCTGAGAAGATTGTATCTTCCATATATATATAACATTCTATTGGTTGCAAGAATTTTGTATAATAATTTAAATAGAAAAATGTGAAGTTTTGAATCCAGTGTCGTTTTGCGTGTCAATTCATAAACCATATGCCATGGAATCGGTACATTGAAAATCTCTTCCCAACTATTTAGCAATTTATATGGCACAGCTGTCATTTATTTGGTCCTTAAATGAAACTGGTATATATTTTTATTTATCACAATTTTCTTTAACCATTTTTGGTCTTTAATGCAGGGCCGACAGACAAGTTCCTTACTATTTCCTCCTTCCACTTCCACTTCCTTTCACCAACTTTCTATGGCTTGTTTAAAAATTAATGACATTTTGGAGATTATTTATTTTTCAAATAACCGAAAGTGAGCAGCTGTAATCTGAATAAAGGGAAAAAAGGCCATTTTTGAGCATGGGGTGAGACATTCTTACTAATTTACTAGAAAACCATTTTAAAATTACACTACCGTTCAAAAGTTTGGGGACACTTTGACATTTCCTACTTAAAAAAATAAAATAAAAAATGACCCCTTTTTCTCCCCAATTTCATGGTATCCAATTGTTTTAGTAGCTACTATCTTGTCTCATCGCTACAACTCCCGTACGGGCTCGGGAGAGACGAAGGTTGAAAGTCATGCGTCCTCCGATACACAACCCAACCAAGCCGCACTGCTTCTTAACACAGCGCCATCCAACCCGGAAGCCAGCCACACCAATGTGTCAGAGGAAACACTGTGTACCTGGCAACCTTGGTTAGCACGCACTGCGCCAGGCCCGCCACAGGAGTCGCTGGTGCGCGTTGAGACAAGGATTTCCCTACCGGCCAAACCCTCCCTAACCCGGACGACGCTAGGCCAATTGTGCGTCGCCCCACGGACCTCCCGGTTGCGGCCGGTTACGACAGAGCTCTGGGCGCGAACCCAGAGTCTCTGGTGGCACAGCTGGCGCTGCAATACAGCGCCCTTAGCCACTGTGCCACCCGGGAGGCCCGGTGGCCATTTCCTACTTTTTGAAAGAAAAACACGTTTTTTGTCCATTAAAATAACATCAAATTGATCAGCGATACAGTGTAGACATTGTTAATGTTGTAAATGACTATTGTCGCTGGAAACGGCAGATTTTTTATGGAATATCTACATAGGCGTTCAGAGGCCCATTATCAGCATCCATCACTCCTGTCTTCCAATTTTAAAATGATAATTGATCATTAGAAAACCATTATGCAATTATGTTAGCACAGCTGAAAACTGTTGTTCTGATTAAAGAAGCAATAAAACTGACATTCTTTAGACTAGTTGAGTATCTGGAGCATCATCATTTGTGGGTTCGATTACAGGCTCAAAATGTCCAGAAACAAAGAACTTTCTTCTGAAACTCGTCAGTCTACTTTTGTTCTGAGAAATGAAGGCTATTCCATGTGAGAAATTTCCAAGAAACTGACGATTTCGTACAAGGCTGTGTACTACTCCCTTCACAGAACAGCGCAAACTAACCAGAAAAGAAAGAGCAGTGGGAGGCCCTGGTACACAACTGAGCAAGAGGACAAGTATATTAGAGTGTCTAGTATGAGAATCAGACGCCTCAAGTCCTCAACTGGCAGCTTCATTAAATTGTACCCGCAAAACACCAGTCTCAACGTCAACAGTGAAGAAGCGACTTCAGGATGCTGGCCTTCTAGGCAGAGTTGCAAAGAAAAAGCTATTTCTCTGACTGGCCAATAAAAAGAAAATATTAAGATAGGCAAAGAACACAGACACTGGACAGAGGAACTCTGCCCAGAAGGCCAGCATCCCGGAGTCGCCTCTTCACTGTTGACGTTGAGACTGGTGTTTTGCGAACTGAAAATAGTTGTGCAGCGACCTGACAAAGCTTGAGAGGATCTGCAGAAAAGAATGGGAGAAACTCCCCAAATACTGGTGTGCCAAGCTTGTAGCGTCATACCCAAGAAGACTCAAGGCTGTAATCGCTGCCAACGGTGCTTCAACAAAGTATGGAGTGAAAGGTCTGAATACTTACGTAAATGTGATACTTCTGTTTTTTATTTTTAATAAACCAGCAAATATTCTAAAAAACAGTTTTTGCTTTGTCATTATGGGGTATGGTGTGTAGATGAGGATTTTTTTTTAATCCATTTTAGAATAAGGCTGTAATGTAACAAAATGCGGAAAAAGGGAAGGAGTCTGAATACTTTCAGAATGCACTGTATACATAGAAATATCAATAGAAAACAGGTCAAATGAAACAAAGTGCAGCTAGTTTGCAGTCTTACCAGCTTCAATTTGAAGTGGCTGTTAGCTGTGTGGTTGACTAGCTCCTCTGAACAACAGTGTCCTGACAAGAGAGCAAATTTTCTATGCTAAGTGAAATCACACATCATTAGCTCATTGTTATGGATGTCTCCAAATAAATGTCACTAGAAAACAGTTTAAACAAATGCAAATGCAGCTACTTTGTTATTCTGGCTGCACTGTTTGAAGTGACTAAGTTAGCCGTAGTTGGCTAGCTAGCAAGCAAGGGATAAGAACGTTATAAGCCAGTATGACAATAGAACATTTAGAACGAACGACTGGGTCACGTCCATGGATATAGAGCAAAAAGAATTAACGACTGGGTCACATCTATGGCAACTGAACCGAAAGAAGGAACGACCAACCGGATTGGCTAGCAACCCTAGATTTGTGTTGGGACAATATCTTGTGGAAGGATGAAAAAGTATGAATAAATGAATAAAAATAACCTTATTAATGAAAATATGTAAATCCTTATTTGAATATGTTGGTAACCTGTTGTATAAAAGTTATAATGCCCTTGAAGTCGGTGTTTGGAGGGCATATTGGCACGTGAAACCTGTGAAACATAGTGTAGATGTCTAAGCATGGTTCAAGTTTGGTCCGGTCCGGACCAAATCTAAACCAATCATACACATACAGTAACAGTTAAAAGTTTGGACACACCTAATCATTCAAGGGTTTTTCTTTATTTTTACTATTTTCTACATTGTAGAATAATACTGAAGACATCAAAGCTATGAAATAACACATATGGAATCATGTAGTAACCAAAAAAGGTTTAAACAAATCAAAATATATTTTATATTTTATATTCTTCAAAGTAGCCACCCTTTGCCTTGATCACAGCTTTGCACACTCTTGGCATTCTCTTAACCAGCTTCACCTGGAATGCTTTTCCAACAGTCTTGAATGAGTTCCCACATATGCTGAGCACTTGTTGGCTGCTTTTCCTTCAGTCTGCAGTCCAACCCATCTCAAACCATCTCAATTGGGTTGAGGTCGGGTGAATGTGGAGGCCAGGTCATCTGATGCAGCACTCCATCACTCTCCTTCTTGGTCAAATAGCCCTTACACACCCTGGAGGTGTGTTGGGTCATTGTCCTGTTGAAAAACAAATGATAGACCCACTAAGCGCAACCAGATGGGATGGCATTTCGCTGAAGAATGCTGCGGTGAAGAATGCTACTGGTTAAGTGTGCCTAGACTTCTAAATAAATCACTAACAGTGTCCCCAGCAAAGCAACCCCACACTATCACACCTCCTCCTCCATGCTTCACGGTGGGATCCACACATTCAGAGATCATCCGTTCACCTATTCTGCGTCTCACAAAGACACAGCGGTTGGAACCAAAAATCTATCATTTGGATTTATCAGACCAAAGGACAGATTTCCACCGGTCTAATGTCCATTGCTCGTGTTTCTTGGCCCAATCAAGTCTCTTCTTCTTATTGGTGTCCTTTAATAGTGGTTTCTTTGCTGCAATTTGACCAAGAAGGCCTTATTCATGCAGTCTCCTCTGAACAGTTGATGTTGAGATGTGTCTGTTACTTGAACTCTGTGAAAAACATAGTTGGGTTGCAATTTCTGAGCCTGGAAACTCTAATGAACTTATCCTCTGCAACAAAGGTAACTCTGGGTCTTCCTTTCCTGTGGTGGTCTTCATGTGAGCCAGTTTCATCATAGCGCTTGATGGTTTTTGCGACTGCACTTGAAGAAACTTTCAAAGTTCTTGACATTTTCCGATTGACTGACCTTCATGTCTTAAAGTAATGACGGTCTGTCATTTTTATTTGCTTATCTGAGCTGTTCTTGGTCTTTTACCAAATAGGGCAATCTTCTGTATACCACCCCTACCTTGTCACAACACATCTGACCGGACCAAATCTGAACCAATCATAGAAGTCTATGTTTGGGCCACACCAAAACAAATGACACAGGAAAGATGTCCGGTCAGGACCGGAAAACGACTTTGAATAGGCGTCGTGTCGGTCCGTGCTTACTGGGGTATAAATTGCTTTCCTTATTGCCAAGGCAAACAGAAAGCCAAATATGGTGTGGTATGAATGAAGGTGCATTGCATATGTTTACTGAAAGAAATATACAGTTGAAGTTGGAAGTTTACAAATACAATTAAATACAATTAAACTCTGTTTATCACAATTCCTGACACTTAATCCTAGTAAAAATTCCCTGTTTTAGGTCAGTTAGAATCACCACTTTATTCTAAGAATGTGAAATGACAGAATAATAGTAGAGAATTATTTCTTTCAGTTTTTATTTCTTTCATCACATTCCCAGTGGGTCAGAAGTTTACATACACTCAATTAGTATTTGGTAGTGAAATAATCTGTCTAAACAATTGTTGGGATTATTACTTGTGTCATGCACAAAGTACATGTCCTAACTGACTTGCCAAAACTGTAATTTGTTAACGAGAGATATGTGGAGTGGTTGAAAAACTAGTTTTAATGACTTTTAATGACAACCTAAGTGTATGTAAACTTCCAACTTCAACTGTATGTTTCAGAGGTGAATGAATGAAAAATCGCTTCCATTACTTTTTTTTCACTGGTTCCGGGGGACTTTCAGACGAGTCTTATGAGACCTGTGGGCGTCCTAAAGCAAAACATATATGTGTCTGTGAGAGTTCCATCTTTCCATAGAGGGGTAGTTTGTAGGCCAAACCGTTTGGACTCCACAGACAATTTCGTGGGAAGACTGATTTTTGAGATGTCTCATGGTCTGACAAATACCTCTCTGTGTTAAGCGTGTGTAGCGGAGGCGAAGTCAGGTGCAGGAGAGCAGAGTGTAGCATACAGGCGCACTTTAATTCCGTTCCAAATTGACAGCACAATAAATACATACAGGTGCCAAAACCACGGAAACAACAAAAGTAATGCGCCTGACAAACCACATAACAATAAACAGCTACACACAAAGACATGATGGGAAACAGAGGGCTAAATACATGTAGGTTGATTAGGGAAGGAAAACCAGGTGGAAAAATGGAGAGGCGATGGCTAGAAAGCCGGTGACGTCGATCGCCGAACGCCACCCGAACAAGGAGAGGAGCCGACTTTGGCGGAAGTTGTGACACTGGCTCTGTCACCTTTCACCGCAGATGAGGAAGTGTTACACAGGGGGGTGTTTATTTTCATTTTTATACTAATTAGATTAGATTGCCCGTTTTAAGCCATTCAATGGTTCTTTGCACTTCAGAAAAGTTTTTTTCCTCTTTTTAGTGATAATTAAGATGTAAGGCAGCTCATTAAGAAACGATGAGTGAGAGTGCCATTCCAGTTTATGTAATCTGTTGTGTTATACCATCACTTTTTAAATATGACGATGACCAGCAGGGGCGCAACTTTGGTTTTAGAACCTGGCTGTGGGTCTGGGGGTTTTCCCTTATAATTTTTGGGGGCATCTAAAGCTCATTTCCTTCATTTCTACACAATATAATATGACCCTTTTGATGAGTGAGAAAGTTATAGACACAAATATCATACCCGCCCAAAAAATGATGGTGATGTTGAGAGGTTAGCATGTCTTGGGGGTATGATATTTGTGCATCTATCTTTCTTACTCATCATCATTCACACTTCATTCAGGATTATCCATAATCATTGTAGCATCCAAATCAATGTAGAAGTGTTTAGAAACATATTCTATTCTTATTTACAATAAGGACTCTGAAATTACACAATACATTATTTACCATTCATTTCTATTGAGCAAAAAAAATTCTGAAACACAACCAAAACAAACAGAAAACATATCCAACAAATTTGTAGATTCACAAGCTTGATGTAGTCATTGCGTGCTATGAGTGTTGGACTAAATACTTAACTTTTTACTACTTTAATACACATACAAGTGAATTTGTCCTAATACTTTTGCTCCCCTAAAATGGGGGTCTATGTACAAAAGTGCTGTAATTTCACCCGATATGGATGAAAATTCCCTCAAATTAAAGCTGACAGTCTGCACTTTAACTTCACAGTCATTGTTTGATTTCAAACTTTTGGAGTATAGAGCCAAAAGAAGAAAAAACTATTCACTGTCCCAATATTTACGGAGGATTCATATCATAGGCCTAATCATATCATAGGCCTCTTTTTACTTGCATCGCTCCAACCCAACACACCCCACTCAGCTTTAGAATCTTAGTAAAACATTCGTTATTGGTTTCGAGTCTGTTAGGCCAAGACCAGAGTGACAACCAACTCTATGGCAGAACCTAGGGCCAGGACTGAGCAGCCCAGCAGCTAGGAATTGCCTAAATAGGTATCTCCCCTGACGTGGACATGTTTTCAATACAGACTCCTTTTGTCGTACAGTATTCCATATAAGGCATCCAGACCTTATGGAAGTTGTACAGTATAGCCTTAATCTTGTAATAAATCAAATCTAGTGATACATAACTTGACATTTCTGCCATCCATTGTGACGTTGTGGGAGGATAACCAACCTTCCGATTAATGGCAATGCTAGGTTACACAGTTTCTTCTGATAAGAGTCTTCAGTATCAACATTTCCAAGTAAACAAAAACAAGGAGAAGGGTGAATCTGTAAACATGCTGAGATAAAAGAACATACTCTTTGCCAGAATTCAGCCAGCCTTCACAAGAGCATAACATATGCAAATAGATCCCCTTTTTGTGTTTTACACCTCCAGCAGTGGAATAACATTTCTGAAAGCATTATTTTCATGTTCACTGGCATATAGTACGTTCTATGGATGGTCTTAAACTGCAGTAATTTATGTCTGTGATGATATGAACATGACTCGGCATTCAAGCATATCTGTATCCATTCATCATCATCAATGGTGTCTCCCAGGTCTTTCTCACATTTTTGTTTGACATATTTTGTGTCATGGGGAAAAACCTTTATCAACCCTTGATACAGTTTGGAAATCAACTTTAGAGGTTTGTCTGGCTTCTGGCTTGTCCAGTGTTTGCTGCACAGAGAGAATAAAGTGTTGCGTCTGCAAAAGTTCACGTCAGCGCCGTCACAGATTGGTCTTCCCTAGTTGCCTGACCCTGGCCTGCTGAGACCCCTGTCACCATCTGATCCTTCTTAGATGAAGCATGACGAAGAATTACCTTGGTGTACATTAGTACATTATATTATCCAAGAATAGAATCAATGGTTCAATAATTGAAACAAGCATTATTCCCAGATCCCAGGCTGTAGCCTACCCATCAACTCAAGATTGGAACTTGGCATAATTTCACTGGTTGTTATAATATATTGCAAAATTCACCTGAGCTCTGTAGACTGGTCTTCCCTGGCTGTCTGATCTGCTGGGACAACTGTCCCCATCTGATCCTGCTAAGGCATGATGAGCATAGTGTTGTGGACTGACTGCACCATGACAGTGAAGCCTGTAGAGCTGTTTATACCATGTCAGTGTGAAAAGTAGGGAATTAGCTTGGGAAACTGACAGATCAACAACATTACATTGCTGTACTGACTAACAAAAACTCACATCGTGCTGTCAAAAACGTCAGAATATCGGTCTTCAGTCGTTTGGCCGCTGGTTTCATCGTTTTATTCGGGTCTAGTATGATTGAGGCAAAATGAATAGCTAAAGTTAGTGAAAACTAGCCAAGTTAATTTACTTCTATTGAAATGGGACAAAACAAAGGCTTCAAAACATTTCCATACACACAACAGCTGTTAGATACTGCTACCTGACAGATAGCTAGAGGCTAGAGCTGAACTGGCTGTGGTAGCTACTAGCTAGCTAGTTCATTCACTTCAGACAGAACTTCAGTCGAGAGGTGATTAAACATGTAATGCATTATCTAATGTTACATGTCAGTTACATGTCATTTTGTGAAAATGGCGCCGGAGGAGATGGCCTCCGTTTTACGGTCTCCTAACCAATTGTGCTATTATGTGGGGGTTTTTGCGATATTTGTAAATTATTTTGTACATAATGTTTCTGCAACTGTATCTTAGGGAAGAAAAGAGCTTCTGGATATCAGGACAGCGATCACTCACCTCGGATTAGACAAAGATTTCTTCAACAACAACAACAACAAGCAGGACTCAAACGATATTCTCCAAACACCCCACAGGGCAGACGTCCCAATTATTCGCAAAAGGAAGCGACGCAGAGGACAAAGAGCCGGATGCCTTGTCCGGACCCGCAGAAGGCAACTAGGAAAGCAGCCGTTACCGTCAATATTGCTCGCCAACGTGCAATCATTGGACAATAAACTAGACAAGGTAAGATCACGAATATAACATATCCTACCAATGCGACATCAAAAACTGTAATATCCTATGCTTCACGGAATCGTGGCTGAATGACGACATGGATATTCAGCTGGCGGGAGACACGCTGCACCGGCAGGATAGAACAGCAGACTAAGACGAGGGGGAGGTCTGTGCATATTTGTGAATAACAGCTGGTGCACAAAATCTAAGGAAGTCTCTAGATTTTGCTCGCATGAAGTAGAGTATATTGTGATAAACTGCAGGCCACACTACTTGCCTAGAAACTTCTCAGCTATACTTTTCGTGGCTGTTTATATACCACCACAGACAGATGCTGGCACTAAGACCGCACTCAGTAAGCTGTATAAGGAAATAAGCAAACAGGAAACCACTCACCCAGAGGCGGCGCTCCTAGTGGCCGGAGACTTTAATGCAGGGAAACTTAAATCAGTTCTACCAAATCTCTATCAACATGTTAAATGTGCAACCAGAGGGGGAAAAAATCTAGATCACCTGTACTCCACACACAGAGACGCGTACAAAGCTCTCCCTCGCCCTCCATTTGGTAAATCCGACCACAACTCTATCCTCCTGATTCCTGCTTACAAGCAGGAATATAAAAGAATGGTCTATAAAAAAATGGTCAGATGAAGCAGATGCTAAACTACAGGACTGCTTTGCTATCACAGACTGGAACATGTTCCGGGATTCTTCCGATGACATTGAGGAATACACCACATAAGTCACTGGCTTTATCAATAAGTACATTGAGGACATCGTCCCCACAGTGACTGTACGTACATACCCCCACCAGAAGCCATGGATTACAGGCAACATTCGCACTGAGCTAAAGGGTAGAGCTGCCGCTTTCAAGGTGCAGGACTCTAACCCAGAAGCTTACAAGAAATCCCGCTATGCCCTGCTACGAACCATCAAACAGGCAAAGCGTCAATACAGGTCTAAGATTGAATCTTACTACACTGGCTCTGACATTCGTCGGATGTGGCAGGGCTTGCAAACAATTACAGACTACAAAGGGAAGCACAGCCGCGAGCTGCCCAGTGACACGAGCCTACCAGCTAAATCACTTCTATGCTCGCGTCGAGGCAAGCATCACTGAGGCATTCATGAGAGCATCAGCTGTTCCGGACAACTGTGTAATCACGCTCTCCGTAGCCGACGTGAGTAAGACCTTGAAAAGGTCAACATACACAAGGCTACATACACAAGGCTGCGGGGGCCAGACGGATTACCAGGACGTGTGCTCCGGGCATGTGCTGACCAACTGGCAGGTGTCTTCACTGACATTTTCAACATGATTGAGTCTGTAATACCAACATGCTTCAAGCAGACCACCATAGTCCCTGCGCCTAAGAACACAAAGGCAACCTGCCTAAATGACTACAGACCGGTAGCACTCACATCCATAGCCATGAAGTGCTTTGAAAGGCTGGTAATGGCTCACATCAACACCATTATCCCAGAAACCCTAGACCCACTCCAATTTGCATACCGCCCAAACAGATCCACAGATGATGCCATCTCTATTGCACTCCACACTGCCCTTTCCCACCTGGACAAAAGGAAAACCTATGTGAGAATACTGTTCATTGACTACAGCTCAGCGTTCAACACCATAGTACCCTCAAAGCTCATCACCAAGCTAAGGATCCTGGGACTAAACACCTCCCTCTGCAACTGGATCCTGGACTTCCTGACAGGCCGCCCCCAGGTGGTGAGGGTAGGTAGCAACACATCTGCCACTCAGATCCTCAACACTGAAGCTCCCAGGGGTGTGTGCTCAGTCCCCTCCTGTACTCCCTGTTCACCCACGACTGCATGACCAGGTACGACTCCAACACCATCATTCATTTTGCTGACGACACAACAGTGGTAGGCCTGATCACCGACAACGACAAGACAGCCTATAGGGAGGAGGTCAGAGACCTGGTCGGGTGGTGCCAGAATAACATCCTATCCCTCAAAGTAATCAAGACTAAGGAGATGATTGTGGATTACAGGAAAAGGAGCACCGAGCACGTCCCCATTCTCATCGACGGGGTTGTAGTGGAGCAGGTTGAGAGCTTCAAATTCCTTGGTGTCCACATCAACAACAAACTAGATTGGTCCAAACACACCAACACAGTCGTGAAGAGGGAACGACAAAGCCTATTCCCCCTCAGGAAACTAAAAAGATTTGGCATGGGTCCTGAGATCCTCAAAAGGTTCTACAGCTGCAACATCGAGAGCATCCTGACCGGTTGCATCACTGCCTGGTACGGATATTGCTCGGCCTCCGACCGCAAGGCACTTCAGAGGGTAGTGCGTACGGCCCAGTACATCACTGGGGCAAAGCTGCCTGCCATCCAGAACCTCTACACCAGGCAGTGTCACAGGAAGGCCCTAAAAATTGTCAAAGACCCCAGCCACCCCAGTCATAGACTGTTCTCTCTACTACTGCATGGCAAGCAGTATCGGAGTGCCAAGTCTAGGACAAAAAGTCTTCCCAACAGTTTTTACCCCCAAGCCATAAGACTCCTAAACAGGTAACCAAATGGTTACCCGGACTATTTGCATTGTGTGCCCCTTTTACGCTGCTGCTACTCTCTGTTATCTTATATGCATAGTCACTTTAACTATACATTCATGTACATACTACCTAAATTGGCACGACCAACCAGTGCTCCCGCACATTGGCTAACCCGGGCTTTCTGCATTGTGTCCCACCACCCGCCAACCCCTCTTTTTACGCTTCTGCTACTCTCTGTTCATCATATATGCATAGTCACTTTAACGATACCTACAATAAGCCTGACTAATAGGTGTCTGTATATAGCCTTGCTACTCTTTTTTCAAATGTATTTTTACTGTTGTTTTATTTCTTTATTTTTTCTTCGCACCATTGGTTAGAGCCTGTAAGTAAGCATTTCACTGTAAGGTCTACACCTGTTGTATTCGGCACACGTGACAAATAAACTTTGATTAGATTTGATTTGAGTTACACTACTAACTCAGCTCTTAAATATTTTTTTTTCTGTCAAGTCAAACAGTAGGTACCTTGCCAGCTACATCAGTCAAATAAATAGTAGCTAGTTTCTGCTCTGCTTGCTTTTACAACTTGGAGAAAAACCACACACTCTGTGGTGTCTGCGGGGGTCCTAAATCCAACCTGCTTAAAACCACCAAACAGCCTACCTGACTGCTGGGAGGCGTGCACATGGTCCTACCACACACCTTTGCCGCTTTTTGTATCAAAGTGCAATGAGAAAACTGGGGGGGACAAAAATGCAATTTGAGAATATCGGGGGTTTATGTCCCCCGGTCCCCAGTGAAAGTTGCGCCCTTGATGGCCAGTGACGGTGTCTTCTATGCATAGCTACAAGAAGATGCTTTGAATTAGAGGTGCTGACACAGGCATTTGCAGGCTAACAATAAAATACATTTCCTAATGATGAGTAGCCTAAGCATAGGACAAGATTGGGCAATGGTAGTCACTGCAGCCTTTGTTAATTTAACTCATGACTGTTTGCAAAACAAATAGACCGATGTGAATAAAGCGCACATTGCTTTCTACTGCATAACTACAACGTGCGTGTATGTGAGAAAGAGAAAACAAGAGGGGTGCCTATTAAAACAGCACAAATGGACAGCTTTGCGATCCATTTTGGAGAAAAGTGCTCAACCCAATCCAGCACCGGCAGGTGGAAAGCGTCACTCGCTGGGCAGCACCCAACACTGTACTGCTTGCTGGACTGGTGGGCTAGTACGCCTATGTGTTTGACATGGGCAGGAGCAGGCCTCCGACCCCGAAGGCGAGAGAATGCCCTGTTCCTTACTTGATATGGTTCCCATTCCTTTTTTTACAAATTTAGATTGGTAAACTAATAGAAAATATACATGGAAGACTATTGCGGGCTGCGCTCCAGATCACTTGATATCCAACACAAGGGGGAGAGAGGAGAAGCGGGAGAGAGAAAGGGGAGATGGAAAGAAAGGGAGAGAGACCGAACTCAACTCAAACTAAACTGTCTAACATTCAGCAGAGCGTGTCCAACTCCAACCCCCCTACAATTGAACATATAAGAGCATATCATGAGTGCACCGCTTACAAAACAGATCTGAGACCTCGTCGTGCAGAATGGGACCCATATATAAATATCCCATTATCATTTATATCAATAATGAAGCTGAAAAATAGTTTTTTATTACAACACAAACTCTTACACCTCTTCTGCAATTGTACTATTTCACCACCAGGGTGAATGGTGAAATTAGCCCACAGTAGGGGTGCACCCCTACTTCCTGCGGCTATGATTGTGTGGCATTGTGTCAACTGAGAACCAGGGGTGGGGGAAATGCTGCCTTCGCAAGAAGCCTCCAAGATTTACCATGATAACTACATGAATTCGTGGGCCATTGAGGTTCTGTGGGCTATTTTCACCATATGTTTGGCCATTATTAACGTGGTGGTGTTCATTCAGCCCTACTAAATTGGGGACAGTGTGAACACCCATCACGCCGGCTACTTCGGATTTTCCACTACTGCGTGGGCACTGGGAACTCCAACCGGGAGCTGACCTGCCATCCCTTCGAGTGCATTTAAAGCTGTCACCTTCTTTGTGTTGCTGTCCATGGTGCTGATCTAGGGATGTATCGCCTGCTTCATCCTCTTCTTCTTCTGCAACACCGCCACTGTATACAAGACCTTCGCTTGGATGCAGCTGCTATGTGGTAAAATATTGGCATTTGGGTAGCAAACACCACGGATGGGGAAATTAATGCGTTCTGCTGCATCTCCAGCACCCCTACTTCCTGCGGCTATGCTTGTATGGCATTGTGTTAGTTGAGAACTGTTGTCTAAATCAGTGGTTCTCAATTCTCTCCTTACGGACCCCAAGCCATTCCAGGGCAAGCACACCTGATTAAACTCCTGAATTAACACAATTTATTGAATTTTAATAATATAATATGACTGACCAGGAAAAATAACCCTGTATGGTTCTTCAAAAGGTTATTTGTAGAACTTTTGAGATTAAGAAATGTTCTTAATAGAGCCATTCTCAATAAAGGTTATATAAATAACCATTAAAAATGGTTCCTTATAGCACCATAAGGGTTCTTTATAGAACCTACAAAAAAGGATTCTTTACTGAACAAAAATATAAACGCAACAAGCAACAATTTCAACAATTTTACTGAGTTTCAGTTAATATAAGGAAATCAGTCAATTGAAATAAATGAATTAGGCCCTAATCTATGGATTTCACCCACTGGAGAGTCAGGCCCAGCCAATCAGAATACGTTTTTCCCCACAAAAGGGCTTTATTACTGACAGAAACACTCCTCTGTTTCATCAGCTGTTCGGGTGGCCGGTCTCAGACAATCCTGCAGGTGAAGAAACCGGATGTGGAGGTCCTGGGCTGGCGTGGTTTTGAGGTCAGTTGGACGTACTGCCAAATTCTCTAAAACAACGTTGGATGTGGCTTATGTTAGGCAAATTAACATTCAATTCTCTGGCAACAGCTCTGGTGGTCATCAGCATGCCACTTGTATGCTCCCTCAAAACTACACATTTTAGAGTGGCCTTTTATTGTCCCCAGCACAAGGTGCATTTGTGTAATGATCAAGCTGTTTGATCAGCTTCTTGATATGCCACACATGTCAGGTGGATGGAATATCTTGGCAAAGGAGAAATGCTCACTAACATGGATGTAAACACATTTGTGCACACAATTTGAGAGAAATAATATTTTTGTGCATACGGAACATTTCTGGGATCTTTTATTTCAGCTCATGACACATGGGACCAACACCTTACATGTTGCGTTCATATTTTTGTTCAGTATATATAGCACCAAAAGGGATCCACTATGGTTAAAAGCATTGTAAACCTTATTTGGCACTATATGTAACCATTTGTTTTTAGTGTGCAGGATGCAATGTGGTTAGAAAATCAACCAACTTGACGTTGCCTTTAAATCATTGCCATGTTTAAACACCTATTAATTATTTTATCAATGGATAAGTAGCCCAGCAGGTTTTGTTTAGTCCTGTAAGTCCCCGTAGCATAGCCTATACATCCATGCACCATTTTACAATTGTTTTCTCTGTAGGCTATACATCAACTTGTGTTTGGTTGGGATTTGAGAATTACCAGTGAGGTATGGGCACTGGAGGCGTTCACATTTCTGCAATATTCAAACGTGTGCGCGCCATCATCGACAACCCTCAACATCCCCCGGTGAGCGTGATCGCGCGGAGAAGAGAGGCGGAGGAGAGAGCGAGAAGGAAAACCAGGAGATAGTATTAAAACCCACGACCATGGGGTCTTGTATGTACAGTGGTAACACGACTAAAGCCCATCTTTTCTCGTCTTCATTCTTCAAAGGACAACTATCGGTCTCTTTTTCCGGCTGTATGTAACAACATGACAGGCGTTTGTAACGAATGCTCCAGTTTTCCTCACATCTCAATTCGTTCGCGGAAGATTCATCAGTGGGGCTCGGCAGCGCTGCTTGTCTCATTCGAACCGTTCGGTCTAATGGGAGTCGTATAGCTTCATTATTAACACTCTGACGGTGGTGGTGAATGGCAAATAATGCGTCTAATCCAGTTTTTCCAAGACCATTGTTTTGTGCAATGTGAGCTTGATCGACTCTGCTGTGTCGTTACGTGTTGAGAGGAGGGAGGATCTTCCCCATCATTGTTGAATCACGCTTTGGGCTTAACGCTTCGGTCTTCCGTCATTTGGAAACCATTTGGATGTGATACTAAATAAAGCCAGAAACCTGGACCTGGACCTAGGGAGACAGTGGGCCTGGGGAGACAGTGCAGACCTTTGTGTAATTTGTATAAAAACATTTTTATCTCCATATTTTAGAGACCCCGGAGTGTGCATATCAAAAGCGTAGCTGAGGGACCATTGAAGAAGAAAGGGGGGAGACGAGGAGATTACGAGGTAACGCCAGGGGTGGGGAAAATGCTGCCTTCGCAAGAAGCCTCCAAGATTTACCATGACAACTACATGCGGAATTCGAGGGCCATTGGGGTTCTGTGGGCTATTTTCACCATATGTTTGGCCATTATTAACGTGGTGGTGTTCATTCAGCCCTACTGGATTGGGGACAGCGTGAACACCCCACACGCCGGCTACTTCGGCTTGTTCCACTACTGCGTGGGCACTGGGAACTCCAACCGGGAGCTCACCTGCCAAGGAACCTTCGCCGAATTCAGCAGCATCCCTTCGAGCGCATTTAAAGCGGCAACCTTCTTCGTGTTGCTGTCCATGGTACTGATCTTGGGATGCATCGCCTGCTTCATCCTCTTCTTCTTCTGCAACACCGCCACTGTCTACAAGACCTGCGCTTGGATGCAGCTGCTATGTGGTAAGACATTGGCGTTTGGGTAGCAACTACCACGGATGGGGCAAATCATGTATTCTGCTCACAAACATTGAGGGGTCCATTACTTTCCTCGCTGTTCAACAACACCTGCTGTTGTAGCCTACTGTGTGTGTGTGTGTGTGTGGTCTTGTATTACTGGGTACCGGAAATCCCCAAAAGTCCCCACAAGGATAGTAAAACAAGGAAAATCTCTCTCATGGGGACATTTCCCGAAATCCCTACGAGGACAAAGGCTATTTTAAGATTAGGGGTTAGGGTTACAATTAGAGTTAGGATTACAATTATGGTTAGACATTGTGGTTGGGGGTTAGGATTAGGGTAAGGGATAAGGTTAGGGTTAGGGGAAATAGGATTTTCAATGGAAAGTAAAACATATGGCTTGTGGATTGTGTGTGTGAGAGAGAGAGCGAGAGAGAGAGCGAGAGCGAGAGAGTGAGAAACAGAGAAGGGGAAACCCCTTGACGATCAAACCCCTTGCCGATTCAAGTTTTAATCTTGATCACTGTGGCCACGTGACATCGGGGATGAAACAAATTGTTATAGTGTAATTATATGAAATTATACCCATTAATTTCCTTGGAGGTATTGCAACAGCGATCACATGTTCTATGTATGTGACCAAGTGCCCATATAGCCATAGCCTACACAATGCCTGATTTTAATACCTGATATTTTTCACAAAGTCTTGGTCAAGTTAATTTAGTTCTCATCATTGGGAACGCACAGCTGAATTCCTGTCGTAGTTTCTTGAATTCCTGTCGTGGTTTCAAACTGGATTTCTGCGTAATTACATGCGTATAACATGGTAATGGCACTGGTGTATATAGCTCTGTCACGACCATGAATCAGACAATTGAATATGATATAATATGATTCGCTTTTTTGACTAGTTTTGAATGGAACCCAGTGAAGGACGTGTAAAACAAAATGGTGATTTGTCTGGATGGTGAGAATTAGCTTTGATATTTCTTGGCGTAATTGCGCACGCATGCACGTGCACACACACACACACACACACACACACTTCACAGCATTGGCAAAATGGGGGGATTCGGGAAACCTCAATCTGCTGTTGCACTATTGTTCTGCTTCAAAGTTATAGTATTGGAGAAGGCATGGCATGCACAGGAGAGGGAGGAATATGGTGGACTCAGTACCCCTTCAAATCAAATTTGTCCTAATTTTCTGCTCTGCCAAGTCACTGTCTAGAGAGGGAGGGAAGTAGGGAAATTGAAAGGGAACAAGAGAGAGAGAGAGAGACAGAGAGGGGGTCAGGGGGATATGGCATAGGTAGTAGTTCCCAGCTGGATGACACTGGGATAGGATATACTGGTACCAAGGCCTTGTTCAAAATTAGTGCACTATAAAGGGAATAGGATTCCATTTGTGATGCTACATATCAATTTAATGGTAAGCTGTGGAGTTCCATCAGCACCTCTGTCACCAGGAATGCAACAGTAGGCAACAGATTCGTTTGAATGCACTCCAGCTTTACTGATAGCAGGATGTTTTCATTCAGTGTAATGTAGAATTCTAGAAAAGCAAAGGTATACAGTGCCTTCGGAAAGTATTCAGACCCCTTGACTTTTTCCACATATTGTTACGTCACAGCCTTATTTTAAAATGGATTAAATAAAAAAATGTATCAGCAATCTACACACAATACCCCATAATGACAAAGCGAATGTTTGCTAATTTATTAAAAATAAAAAACAGAAATACCTTACTTGTATAAGTATTCAGACCCTTTGCTATGAGTCTCGAAATTGAGTTAAGGTGCTTCCTGTTTCCATGAATCATCCTTGAGATGTTTCTACAACATGATTGATTTGGAAAGGCACACACGTCTAAATAAGGTCCACAGTTGACAGTGCATGTCAGAGTAAAGGGTCTAAATACTTATGTAAATGTGATATATATTTTATATATATATATATATATATATATATATATATATATATATATATATATATATATATATATATATATATATATATATATAAATATATATAAATTAGCAAACATTTCCAAAAATCTGTTTTCCCTTTGTCATTATGGGGTATTGTGTGTAGATTGATGACGGGGGGGAAAAAACGTTTGAATCAATTTTAGAAAAAGGCTGTAACGTAACAAAATGTGGAAAAAGTCAAGGGGTCTGAATGCTTTCCGAAGGCACTGTACATGTAGTTCCGTTTCTCATGCAGTGTGCTTACATTTTCATCCTCCAGCTTCAGTTTCCCCCTTTCTGCCATAAAGGTTATGTTTGACATGACATAACATGGAATTGGTTTTTAGGGGCTCCTACAGTATAACCATTTCACACGATCGTGCCGAACCAAGCCAAACTGTGTTGGATATTTACTTTTCACCTTTTCCGCACGAGAGAGAATAAAGTAGATGTCACGGGTCAAAATTTTGATTGATGACCCTATGTGAACCTATGTGAACTCTATGTGAACCCTATGTAGTGATGACGTGTGCATGTCTTCTGGTCAGGCAAGCCTGGTTAGGTGGGGGCTATGGGGTGAGTAAGGGTCCATTTGACAGGCCGTTAATGATTGATGACCCAAGCCTGATTTATGACCCTATGTAATGATTTATGACCCTATGTCATGTAGAAGGGTGCATGCCCTGGGTTGAGTAAGTGACCATGTGTCAGGTCAACCTGTTACTGTTTCTCACGGTTTGGGTTGGTTAAGGCCCCTTATAAAGCCGCTGAACAATACCTGTTTAAGACTGTACATGATAACCCCCCTGAATATTAAACAAAAATGACACCTATGCCAATTTTAGGGATGTTATGCTCGGCTTGTCATGAACCCAGTGACCAAAGCCTTGAAGAAGTTCTGTGTGAAGCTCCAGAATGTTTTAAAGGATTTTTGGGTACGAGTGAGGGCCACATGTCTTACATATTCCACCCGGAGGATTCTACGGTAAAGATATTCACAGACCGTGGACCCAAACCCCTTTATCCTGCAAAACCTGGGAGTTTTCCCCCGGCTCTGGGGATGAGAGAATGGCTAAACATCAGGCTGGCTCTTTGTAAAATTGAACAGGTCCTAAGTGTTACAAATGTGCCAGGATATGCGTTGGAAGAACAGGTCTGCGGCCGCAGTGATCTCAAGGCTCTAAGAATTGCTTCAATGGACTATAGCCCTGACAACAAAGTGACAATTTTAGCCTGTGACCTTTATGATAAGGCTAATGCTACAAAGTCTGTCAATTCTCCGGTAGCTTCCAGAGCACGCAAACATGTAAACTTTTTTATTCCTGTGTTTAGTTTTAAATGGGTGGATTATCCAATTTTCATAACACTTATGAATAAGCTGGACATTCTCTTCCAAAATGGGGAACAGTTAAAGCGCTGGGCGAGGCTTTCCTTGAGACAGAGTCAAGACCAAAAGGCCCGACGGAGGATCTACCCCTGGAGTGAAAACTTACCATGTGTTGATGGACATAGCAAGAGAGCCTTGCCTTTTGAGGGTGAACTCGACACGGACAATGGCGGTTGGTTGCATAAGCTCCCAGGATCTGTAAGAAAGGCATCGTAAAATACCTTAAGAATGTAACGATATAAAATGTATGTACTAAATATTTTGAATGAAATAAATGGTTTTAAAATCAGAATCTCACCACGTTATGAACTCTCGCGTTTGTTCACTCTTAGCGCAGTCTGTCCCTGAGAAAAATCTTGCGGAAAAAGCCATGTGCGCGCGCATGTGCGTGAGGGAGTTTTCTGTAGTGGCTGTGTGTGTGTGTGTGTGTGTGTGTGTGTGTGTGTGTGTGTGTGTTTCAAAAACAGAAAAAGGGGGGCGGGTTGTTTGTTAAAAAAATACCCTTGCATGCCTGGTGGGTCGTTTGAAACCAAGGTTTACACTAGCCTGCAAAACAGATGCCTACCCCCCAACAATAATATTGTGTCTTACGACTCCTAATCTTAAAGGCCTTTCATAAAACTATTTTTTTTAGGTGGGCTAAAAAGTCATTCATCCCAGCGATGTCGAGAACAACACACCCCATGCATCTAGGTGCTAGCACCCCGGAGATTTTAGAAGCTCCAAAAGGATCCTAATGTTTAGACACACCCAATACCATGTGTTTGAAATGTGTCAAATATACCATGGGCTGGGGGTATAGCCCGAAAAAAACGACAAACCCCAAATGCTATGTAAAAAAATCATTCAGGGGTTTTTCTCTAGGTCGTAGGGTACAAAAGCGCTAGAAACCATGGGCAATGTTAGCAGCGTTTTAGTTCCGATGCAAACAGCACCTCCAGAAACTCCAAGAATCGTTATCGGACTGAAGCGTTAAAAAAGATAATCGGGGAAAAAAGTCTAATGGATCTATCGCAAGGTGAGTTCTTGAAATAAATCTTTATTAGATTTGGTTGTTGTTGGGGAATTGTTTGAAAAGCGTGGGATGTTATAGAAATATTAAACAATCATTAGGATCAGTATGCTTACCGTATAACAAGGCAATATTAGCTAAAGTGATTATAGCTTTAATATTGTCGAATGTTTTATAGATTCTGAAGCATTCACGCAGATACTCCGAGGTATAACTGAGCTCGAACCATCCAATGGGGCTCCGAAACAAAGTGCCGACAAACAAACGCCTGCCCTGAATTGTCAACGTAAGTAAGCTCCAAGAATTCCATACATAAAAATATTTATACCTTAAAAACAAAAAGTGTGGGCATCTTATATTAAAAGTTATTTTATATGTTTACAGAGGACCTAAAGCCTAGAAGGTTAAACGATGCCCTATGGAGCCTGAACGGTTTCTGCGAAGCATATGACTACGAGACAATTCTGCCCTACTCCCAGGATGTATTTACACAAAAGCAGCGAACAGAGACTTTAAACGGCAGGTCAACTCCCCTTAGCCAGGACAACGTTGTCCCCCATATTTCTAAACACCAAAGGATAATTAGTGCTCAGATCCACAGTTCCGCTTCACCCGAACAATTCTACTTGGCCGATATTCACGAGACGTCGTTCCAAGGACTAGGTATGAATCAATTATATATTATTATTTATATATATTATTATTTTAATATTTATATATTTTTTTTATGCCGGAATATGTTAAAACAAGGCCTAATGCTGTTTTTTGTTTGTTTGTTTGTTTTTTTCAGGCTCACCATCTACCGAACCTGCAGATGCTGTAATACAGGTTGAACAAAGACATCAGCCCCTGGTTTCAGAGCTTCTTCAGAACAGCCCTCGTCAAAAAAGCCGAGGTATTTAATTAATGTATTGTTAATATATAGGCTTATATCTGAAATGTATTTGGCATTTTTAACATATTTTAGGGTTAATAACCTATTTGTGTATGTATTATTTTTATTTCAGACTCCTCACCGGCTTATCAACACAACGCACAAACATCGGAGGATGCCCAGACAAGCATCCCCGAGGAGGCTCCAAAGACACCAGCGAAACCTGATGATGTCAAAGATTTAAATGACATTTCTGAGGTAGACGATTTGATGTTCTGTGAAGCTGCCAACCTTCTTGAATCGGCCAATTCTGTGGGGGAAACAGCAGATTCTGAAATAGACCAAGAACGTTTTTTCAAAGCGTTTACCCTGGGTTTAAAATCACGAAAGGCTCTACTCCAGAGGCGCATGTGTATTCTACTCGAGCATCAATACAATCAGGATGTGTCATTCTGGCGTAGCGAGCTACCCCGTATGTTAAAAAACATTAGGGCTAAAACAAGCAAATACCGCCGTTAAAAAACACACATGTAAACACACACACACACACACACATCCTTAATTAGACAGATGGCGCCCCCTATAGACCAAAGTGAGACAATTGAAACCCTCTTAGCCAGGATCCCTACAGAGCTCCAAGATATAGTTAACCATATGAATGATTCGGGGGTAATTGACATAATGACAATAGATGAAAATCTATTATCCCAGATTCCCTCCGAACTCATAGACATTATTACACGTATGAATGAGTCAGGGCCTTCAGAGGAAAACATGTTAACACAGATTCCCGAAACCATCATATCTCTAATTACCCAGCTTAACGCGAGCCCTAGGTTTAATTCGGCCCCACAGACACCTCTAAGACAGCCTTTAACAACATTGTCCGAAGAGTCTGAAAGTCAATATGATGTTTTTGAACAGTTGGACAAATGTCTAGCAAATCTGGAGGGGGGCGGTCTTGAGATCAGTGTACAGAACGAGAGCGCTAGGTTTAATTCGGCACCCCAGACACCTATAAATCAGCCTTTAACACCAATGTCCGAAGAGTCTGAAACCCAATACGATGTTTTTGAACAGTTGGACAATTGCCTAGCAAATCTGGAGGGGGGAGGTCTTGATCGAAGTGTACATGTTTTGCGTCGAAATAAATTCAACAATATTGAGGTTCGCCAGTTTTTCAATTTCGCATGGGGGGGTCAGATTCGGGAATATGCTGTGTTTTACGTAATGCTTATGGACACTTTGAATGAACTGTTAGCGAGGATTAGAGATTATAGCGAACCTAGGGATCTCTTACAGTTGGAAATTTGTGGAGACAGTCTACAGAGCAAGGTATCGCTTATTTTACAGAATGGTGAAGCAGAGCTTGAACAATTTGTTAAACTGCTAGAACGCCTTGTTCAGTCAAATTTAAACGTGCTAGCAGATAGGACCCTCGAACTTGTAGTACAATTAGTACGCCAACCACAAGGGGGCAGGGGTCAGAGACGAAAGCTCGAGAGTTTAATGCAGTCCGAAATCATAAGCAATAAAAGGGCCTATCTCATAAACGTTCACAATCCAGGTAATAAGCTATGTTTTGCCATAGGTTTGGCCCACTTACTCAGCCCAGGATGTACTGATCAAGCCGCGTTACATAAAGCTCGAGAGCTACAAACTGCGGTGGGTCTCGGTATACAGGATGCTGTGGCTTTCTCAGACATAGTCAAATTTGAAAACTTTCTGAACATCAAGATTGTGGTTTTGTACCACAGTAGGGCTAATGACGCTCTCCTCAAGTTCCAAAATATACCCGAACCACATCCTAAGACTATGTACTTTTATGTGCAAAATGAGCATTACTATGCCGTAACTAACATCACAGCCTTTTTAGGCGCGCCATATGTCTGTCCAGCCTGTCATACCGGCTACACACGCATGGGGGGGCACTCGTGCCGTTACAACTGTTCAGTATGTCTGGATAAACATTGCCCTATGCAGCCGCTAAACTTGACCCCCTGTGCGGATTGTCACCGCACATGTCGTTCGGCCTACTGTTACGAAAAACACAAAACTGAAACATGGCATCCCAAGGCATGTAAATCTGTAAGCAGTTGTGACATTAACAAGAAATGTCCAAAATGTCATTGCAATTACAACCTTAAAATAGATAGCCCTAAACCTCATGTTTGTGGAATTATACACTGCCCAATCTGTAAAGGTCCTTTGAAAAGCAGAGACGCGGAAGCGGTTCAAGAAGTAACACATGAGTGTTACATTCAGCCCTTGGCTGAAGATGAACATACAGAGAAATATGTGTTTTATGATTTTGAGACAACTCAGCAATCAGGGGTTCATTTGCCTATTTTTGTGTCAACCATGACTTTCAAGGGTGAAAAATGGTCGGCCGAGGGACCCAATTGTGCCCGGCTCTTTCTAAAACATTTTAGAAAAGCCCAGTACAGAAACTTCACGTTTATAGCTCACAATGCTAGGGCCTATGACTCCTATCTGCTTCTGAACCCTTTGATACAGCAAGGCGTGGCACCCAGTGTCATAGCTCAAGGGAGTAAAATATTATGCTTTGTTGACCCCGCCTTCAAACAGAGATACATTGACAGCTTAAGCTTCTTACCCATGAGATTGGCTCAAATGCCAGAGGCCTTGGGTTTTGAAAACTCTGTCAAAGGCTATTTCCCTCATTTCTTCACATCTGAGGAGAATCTACATTATATAGGATCTTATCCAGCCCCCGAAATGTACGGGTGTGATCAAATGTCTCCCAAAGAGCGTGAGAGATTCATGACATGGTACGAGACCGTAAGACATGGCACTTTTGATTTCCATAAAGAGATGGAATCATACTGTGACAATGACGTTGTTATACTTCGTGAAGGATGCCTCAGATTCAGAGAAGAGGTAATCAAAGATGCGGGCATTGACCCCTGGAGCTGTACAACTATTGCATCAGCGTGCATGAAAACCTATCGTACACACTATCTAACTCCTGAATCTATAGCTATCCCATCGCCAGACAACTACCGACGCCAATTCAAGGCCTACTCTAGTGGTTCCATTCAATGGTTGGAGTACTTGGCCCAGGATAAAGATATTTTTATCCAACATGCTTTGAATCGGGGGGAGAAGGCTTTTGGGCCTTACCATGTAGATGGATACACACAGATTGACGGGGTTGAGACAGTGTATGAGTACAACGGTTGTTTCTTCCACGGTTGTAAATTATGCTTTGTCCCCCACACCTTGTGTGTCCTAACCCAAAAGACTTTTGGGGAAATGTACCAAGAGTTTCAAGACAAACTGAATTCTTTAAAGGCTACTTACGGGTTAAAAGTTGTGGTTTTGTGGGAGCACGAATGGACAGCCCTCAAAAAGGTAGATCCTAGTGTTAAGGCCTTCCTTACCCATTATGACCCTCCAGAGCCCCTGGAACCGCGACAGGCCTTGTTTGGAGGCCGGACCAATGCTTTGACATTGCGTTATGTAGCTCAACCCGACGAGACAATAGGCTATGTAGATTTTACATCCCTATATCCTCATGTAATGAGTTCCTCATTCTATCCTATAGGGCATCCTGAAATTATTCACAGCGACTTTGACGAACCCCAAAATTATTTTGGTTTAATCAAAGCGACTGTCTACCCTCCTAGGGGGCTGTTTATACCTGTGTTGCCTTACAAGGGTCCTAAAGGAAAACTTTTCTTTCCCCTTTGTCGCACATGCTGTGAAAACCACAACCAGGAAAACCCCTGTGATCACACAGATCAAGAAAGAGCCCTGACCGGTGTATGGGTCACTGTAGAATTCTCTAAGGCTTTAGAGAAGGGGTATCGTGTGGCCAAAATCTTTGAAGTGTGGAACTTTTCCAGGAAATCAGACACACTTTTTAAAGAGTACATCAAAACCTTCTTGAGATGCAAGCAGATGGCTTCAGGCTATCCTGCATCGGTCACAGATCAAGAAAGTAAAGACCAGTACATTCAAGACTACCATGACAGAGAAGGCATACTTCTTGACCCTGACAGAATAGAGGTCAACAAAACCAAAAGAAATGTGTCGAAATTGTACTTGAACTCCCTTTGGGGGAAATTAGCGCAGAGATGCAATATGCTAACAACTTCGATCATTAAAGACCCCGAAGAATTTTTGGAATTTGTTTTTTCGGACCAATACGAAATTTCACATTTTTCCTTCTTGAGTCAAGACATTGCCTTGGTGCAATGGAGGCGCCACCAAAAGTGGGTTCTACCCCCGGGTAATGTAAATGTGTTTCTTGCAGCATTTACCACAGCCTATGGCCGCCTTGAACTGTACACCCTCATGGAACAGCTTCAGAGGCGGGTTCTTTACCACGACACAGACTCTGTGGTCTATGTAAGCAAACCGGGGGATTGGACCCCCCCACTTAGCAACTATCTTGGGGGTTTAACGAGTGAACTCGAAGAGGGTGACCATATTACAGAATGGTCCTCATGTGGTCCAAAAAGCTATGCTTTTAGGACTAAAGCCAATCACGTGGTGTTGAAAGCCAAAGGCGTGACTCAAAACTATGAAAATGCACCGCGTGTAAACTTGGAATCAATCACGCGCTTGGTCGAGGGGTTCGTAAAGGACAAGAATAGTGACTTGGAGATTTTGAGCTCCTACAACAAAATAGTGAGGGATAAAAAGGGGTTCCATCTAAGAAACGCACCACTCACTAAAAGATTCAGGGTAGTCTATGACAAGAGACAGCTATTGCCTGACGGTACCACATTGCCCTTTGGCTACTGACTTATGCTACAAGCCCCAGTGTGTCTTAAAGCTTAAGATATTATGACTGCTGTCGAGGGTTTTGACCCCCGGCTACAATTGCCTTTTTCAGCATTAATTGCAGGCCCTTCAAACAGCGGCAAAACTTTTTTTGTAAAAAGTATTTTAGAGAATTCTGAACATGTGTTATCTCAAAAGCCTGACAATATTGTATGGTGTTATTCATGTTACCAACCTCTGTATGATGAATTATTGAAGACAATAAAAATCAAGTTTGTTGAAGGAATACCCGATTCTCTGTCTGATGATGAACTTCTCCCCCCACATGTAAATAATCTGCTGGTTTTGGACGATATGCTATTTGCTGGTAGCGAACACCCTGAAATTGCACGAGCTTTTACCCAATATACTCATCATAGAAACCTGTCCGTGCTTTACTTGGTCCAGAATGTGTTTCACCAAGGTAAAAATAGTCGGACCATTAGCTTGAATGCCAACTACATGGTATTGTTTAAAAATCCTAGAGACAAACTGCAAATTAGCACTCTAGCTCAGCAGATGTACCCTGGACGGAAATCATACTTTATGGAGAGCTATGAGGACGCTACCAAAGAGCCATTTTCTTATTTAATCGTGGATTTAAAAGCAAATACTCCAGAACACCTTAGGCTACGTACAGGGCTGTTTCCGGGGGAGAGGCCTGCTGCATACCTTCCTAAAAAGTAAACGCTATGTCTCTGCGTTTAAAAAGAAACCTCCCCCTCTTGAGAAGGCTAGTAGGTTCTACAGCTAAAGAACAGAAGGCCATCTTGGGTCGCTGTTCTTCAGATCTCATATTAGCCCTATGTGAGATTGCTTTGAATCTTCTCAAAGGACGCATTCCACTCACCCTGAACCAATTGAAAAAATTAAGGAGACAAAAGACAGCGATCAAACTCTTTGCCAATAAAAGGGCCAGTCTTCAAAAGAAAAGACATAGTATACAACAGTCTGGGGGTTTTCTTCTACCTTTACTCAGTATAGCCGTGCCCTTCATCACCAGCCTTATTGCGGCCAGACGTGGTGGTTGAACACGTGGGTGTGATGGCCACTAAAATGTACTTGGTGCCTCAACAAGAGTTGGATAGACTTAAAAAACAAATGCAGGGTCCTGAAGATATCAGACAAACAGCGGAAAATGATTTGGATACGGCCATGAAGGATGTTTTGAACCGAAAAGGATTGAACCCCTATGATAAGATTCAAAAATACACAAACCTAATGCAAAGGTATTTGACTCGGGTAAAGCAAGGGGAGAGAGAGACTAACCATTTAACCCTTTCCCTACCGGACCCTTTAACAGATGTCGAACCTAACGATAGCCATGCCCCTGTAAGGCCTGTACCGTCGATCTTACCTAGTGGAGATAATATGTCGGGTGAAGCTCAAATGCCATTTGAAGATAAAGTTATGCATGACCTACTGACACATGTGCCTTTACGTAACAGGAAGAATGTTAAATACATTATGAACAAGATAAAAGACTCAAAGGGGATAGCTGCTTGGAACGACTCTGGAGAGTTTATCCTTCAGGGCTCTGTGGTTAGGGGGTCCCATATGCAGGACTTGCTTAAAAGTACCACGGCTGCCCACAAGGTTGCTGATGACCGAAGGCCTCCCGGCTGGCGTCAGTTTCTTAAGGCCCTGGCAATCCTCAACATCCCCCTCTCCGGTGTACCCAACCATAAGCTTCGTCAACAGATTCAAGCTTTAAAACAAAAGCCTTCAACGAGATACAGCACCCCTAAAGATGCCCCAACGACACCGGCCCCATATGAAAGCGATGATGCTAACTCATTTACTCCCATGAACGTCTCAGGACCTTTTCCTAAACCCGATCTCTCGGCGTGGTTAGACTTTTGAAAATGACTTTTGAATGACTATGATTAAATTCAATAAATTTTTTATTTGAAAAATAAGCAAGTTAACATTTGTGGCATTCTTGAAACATATGACGTGAGCATACGCCTTGATTACGCGTTCTTAAAGGACACACATTTGAACACTTTTGATATTTTCTAACAAAACAAGATACAAGGTTATCATTACTTCTTAAATCATCCTTATAAAGAGACATAACATCTTCAAAAGAAACTCCCCGGGCTCTTTGGCACAGGTAAAATACACAGTGGTGACCGCATGTAGTGGAAAGGTTATCTTGCACTTGTTTGATGTTGTAGTAGATCTTTGTACCGTTTAGGGTCAAAAAATCTTTAATAGATTTAGGGAAATGTGAAAAACCGGGGGGAAAGCCATAGGAATCAAAAAAAGTTGAGATTTTTCGTCCACCTTCCTGTTCTAATGTCATAGCTAGCCAATGTTCACCAGGCATGTGTTTAGGATGGGTATTGACAATAAACATTGCAGGCCTCTCAGACCATATCTCCATAGGTAATTCATCACAAGCCAACACTCCACAAAATTGTTTTCCAATCAAGCGGCTCATGAGCCCGTCCAACTCTTGGGTATTCATGTCTTTGTTCAAAGGTCCTTAATAATAATCCACTAAGACCTGTCTTCGGGCATTCACTTCCAAGATTGAATCAGAGCATGCGTAAACAATCATGCTAACTGTACAGGCTAAAGGTGTACGGAAACGCATTTCCAGCCTGAGGTTACCTTGGGACACCACAGACAGATTTCCTGAGGTGTCATCATCAGGTGATAAATTGAAAGCATACAATGTGTAACCCTCTGCAAAATCATTTCTGTCAATAGGTAAAGAGAGATCTTTTAGATGTCGCCCTGTAGCCAGGAATAGATTGTAAAATTCTCGCACAGATATGTTGTTATTAAATTGTGGTTGGAAAGCCTTCGCCGGAACCTGACGTCCGTCCTGACAGAGCGCTACATACTCTGCATTGAAGTGCTGAAAATTAAAGGTTTTTTTATCTAAACTGCCCGTATTAGAGGCGTGATCAACCAGACCTATAACCACATATCTAGGTAAAGGGCCTAGAAATAGGTTTTCTTGACTGCAGATTCTACTGCCCACAGGTATGCTAAAGGTTTTCATGGTAATTCTTTGGAGAGGGTAAAGGGCATTTCCTTTCATCAAAGCATGTGAGTGACCCAGGCGCACGGCCGGAGATACAGATACTTTTTTAATAAAAAGGGTTGCCCCCAACACTTTCAAACTAAAATCCCCGTCTTGGGGAGACATCAGGCAAAAATCATCCTTGGCCCTGGTTAATTTTAATCTTAAATCAACCGAATTTAAGAGTAACCGTTCTTGAAAGAAAATGTCAGAGTGTATAGGGCCTAGCAAATGAAACTCTCGAGATTCGGCGCAGTAGCGAGCTCGTGCCGCTAGTCCTTTGTTTGCACCGGTGGAAGGGTCTGTCGATTCCATAGAGGCTCCTGCAGTATCCTTGCTAAACAGCCCGGCGCTAAATTGGGTTTTGAGAGTGTCTTCGGAGTAGTTTAGTAAACACTCCATGATGGCTCTATAAGGGTATGTAGCGCTGCTTTGACTGATTAGGCGTTCACCCAAAGTCACATCAACTTGGGAGAAAATGGTGGCCAAGGGGTAATTAATGAGACTCACTTTGGCATCGTCTGCAATATTAGACCCATCTCTTTTGGTCACTTTTAGACGTAAATGCACCAAGGTGTTGTTGAGGTCCAGATAGTTGTCACCATGGCCTGGTATGAAAAATTCGATAGGCCCGTTATCGGTAATAGCAGAGAGAGGGGCTATCTCCACATAACTGGATCTATCTATTGAATGCTGCGTTAACGGTGCCGTGAAAAGATCAAGTTCTGTCTTTATAGCTTCAGAGGACATTCGATGTAAAAGAGCCATGTCACTTATTCTTTTAGAAAATACTTCCTAGTATTCTTTTAGCCTGTTTTGGTACAGACCTCCTCACTTTACCCCGTCTTTGACTTACTGAGGTTCTTTTAACAGTTAACCGCCGCTTTTTAGGTGCAGGTCTACGCCTTAAACCAGGGGGTCTCTTTTTTGGCCTTCGAGACAATATCATAAGCCCCGAGCCTTCTTGATGCTCCACCTCTGGTGACGCCCTTCGGGTCATAGCATTGGCTACAACCTCACTTACTATATTTTTAGCCGCTGATTTTAAATGTGGTTTGGCTATGCTGAAGCCTCTCTTCATAAACGGTAAAACCATCCTGAAGAGGTTACGGAATATACCTCCTATCCCCGAACCATACATTGTCGGCGCTCCATGATATCCTGGTAGTCCATTACCCACTTGATCCACATAGTATGAAACATAACGGTTAGGGTCGAGCTGATGGTGCTCCATAACCCTTTTATTTGTATTATGTTTATAAATATAATACAGCTATTATATATGTAGAGAGGTTTTGGTGGGTCTAAAGTGGAGTTTTACAATCGTTTTACCATAAGTAAATTCAATGTTTTCGTTCTGATCCGTTTTAAGCTCAACCAGAATGTTTTCAATATAGTTCTTGCTGACATGTACGTAGTGCGGCTTGTCATAATTGACAGTGACGATGTCCCCATCCTTGCCGTCTATATGAACTGTTCGCAGGAGGGGCACACAGCTGTCTCCGACCCTTTGATAGGTTATGATGTCGGTATAGACAAATATGTTGTAAAAGCCTGCATGTATATCCGCAGGGAATGGGAATAATTTATCGTTCACATACGTCCATTTATTGGGACCCATCCCCAACATGTAGGATAAATTACCGCTGGTCTTTATACCTCCGTTAGCAGGCCCTGAGATTTGTATCCTTTTATGGATTGGATTGTAGAATAGGAATATTTCCATCTTGTTCAGGGTTAGGTGTTCATTCAACTCTGAGACGATCCTGTCGACGGTTCTATAGAAACCTTTTTTAAGCTTAATAAGTTTCGCAGGTTCCGAGAACCTTTTGCAATAAAAATCACGGTCCTTAGCTTTGATATTATACCAACTATGGGGGTATGTAATCTCGCTGAGACCTACTTCCCAAGCCTCTGATAACTCTATAGGCTTTGGAAAATTGGTTGTATACTTCGAACTCTGATTATTACGATATATCTGTGCCGACGCATTACTGGGGAGAGTCAGGTAGAAGCCGCTGTGTTCCATGATGCCCAACTGTGTACACGCGAATGATGCGCTAGTTATCATGACTAGGGGTTTAAATTAACCCCCGTTGCCTCCACCACATCCTGCTCCAATACCCAACTGTTGAACTTTTGAGGCCAGTTTTTCCAGCGGACCAGCAACCATTTTTTACCCTTTTCTCTCTTCTGATCTAGAATCTCCTCCACGTGAAAGACTTTGTCTTTACCCAACTGGACCTTCTGTAATTCCTTCTCATAAAAAGATCCCTCTATAAGATCCCCGTCATAATCTTTTAATTTGTAGACCGGCGGAATGCGTGGCAGACATTCGGTAACGGTAAACAACTCCGAGCTAAAGCCTTGTTCGTATTTTTTGTCGAAAACACCCCTCAACTTTGATATACGCACCAAGTCACCCACTAGGAATTTAAAAGTCATTTTTTTTCTTACGGCGAAGTGGGAACAAACCATACATATTTTTAAAGACTTGAAAAGAGTTTTCCGAAGAGACCTCCGAGGGCTTCATACGTATAGTCTTATGGTAGCTGTGGTTGTAACCGTTTACTAAATCCTGAACTATGTCTGTATATCGGTTGGTGTTGTGAGCTGTAAAATAGCGCCACATCCGCTCTTTCAAAGTCCTATTAAAGCGTTCCACAACCGAAGCTTTCAAATCAGAGCCTGTAGCAAAATGTACTATATTATACTTATTCATTAGCTTCTGAAATGTTTTATTAAAAAAATCTTTTCCGCCATCCGTCTGCACTTTCTTGGGGGCGCCTCCTGCCTTCAAGATCGATTCAAAGGCCCTGGTCACCTCTGCCCCGCTCTTATTTTTTAACACCCTTACATAGGCTAATTTAGAGAAAATATCTATAACCGTTAGCATGTAGCGATTTCCATCATTTTTATCGGCAAGGGACTGCATGTCACATAGATCCGCCTGAAATTGGGATAATGGATGCGTAGAAAAAACTCTATTTCTTGGAAAATGTTTTCTTACAGGTTTATGTAGAGTGTAGGCATCTTGCTCTGATAACCATTCATTCACTTTAGCATCGCTTAACAGACTACCTGTTTCTTCGACTATAGCTCTCTGTAAACGCTCTTTACCCCCATAAGACCCGGGGGTTAGAGGGATTATAATATATGTTTTTCAACAGCTGCTCAGCCATCCTTCTTGCCTCTCTGAGGTACAATAACTGTAATGAGCCACTTTCATATAACGACAACATTTCAGTTTGTGAATTTTTATTTTAAGAATGCAACAATTATTACGTATACAGACAATTCAGGATTTGTTTGCAAGATACAAGTCCCCGTTTTCTCAACAATCACAGCATGCAACACCCTGTATATATTGTTTAGATTTACAGGTTTGTTTCGCTGAATTTTTAAAACACACACGTCTGATATATAAGTATATAAACAACAAATATGATACACATTCACATTAAAGGGTGGTTCAAACAAATAATGTAAAATCTTAGCCAAAGTTATTTCTAGTTCTTCAGAATCCTCAACAAGCCTTGATACCATATGTGACCATTGTAAACTCTCGCCCGTATGTCGGACATGTTTCATGATTTGCTCCATTTTTAACACACGCTCTACAATAACCCCTGTATTGTGGGTTGTGTAGAACTTTACATTGTTCACTTTATTTTCAATAATCTGATGCATAACATTTGTAAGGTCTCTCAAAAGAAAAAATGTATTTATTCGCTCAAACATCGTAGACACATAGTTACCCATAGCTCTAAATAAACAAATGTCACTCGGTCTCTTGGGATTTATTGAGCCAGAAAAGCATCACATCAGCCATCACAGCTTCCCTGTATTTGTTGTCGTCCACCAGGGTGTGTCGGATTTCTTTGAGTTCTC